>NW_004444048.1:2967346-2971191 GCF_000243295.1 Trichechus manatus latirostris | reverse complement strand
CATGGTAAACTTAGGAGTTTCAAAGCTATGAGGAAGATATTTTCAGGTTTATGCCTTCTGGGTGCCTTTCAAATGTTATCATATAGTTAGAATCCCACTATACATCAGCATGAATCCAGCCCTGGTTACAAGAAGGGCCATGTGAGACACAAGGGTAGTCTCAGAGAACACTTTACCAGTACGATAAACAAGCAAACCAAACACTAAACAAAAATTAAAACTACCTAAAACACCACACACATTCTACTGAGCATTTGTCAGTAGCATTATATTCAGCTTTTTTTTTTTTTTTTAAGACATTAGTTCTATCTACGTTACTCTTTTCCAGGAATAGTCTAATCTCTCAAGGGTGTCCATTTTCTTCCAAAAGAAAGGAACAGGACCATAAGGACCATCAGAAAACCATATTTAATAATAACTAAAACATTCAATCACTTATATATATTTCCACCTGTAAGAAAATAACTTTTATGGGCCTTATGAATCTTAACAGTCTTAGAAATAGCTTTTTAAAAATTTAGATAGTACCATCTGTTAAAGATATTCAACAGATGTTGAACTTTTGAAGATTTTTCTCCCATAAAGATTATCATTATCATGCTAAGAGGTATATACATTTATATATTTGCTTTGGGTTTGTGTTTTTAATTCCAACAATTCTTACTAATGGTTTCTAATGTTAAACCTTGATTTCTGTCTTCAAGCCCTGCAAGACTACATGTCCCCCAGACTTTGCCATATGCAAATAATATCTCATTTACCCTGTTTCTCAGACCAAAAGCCTCTAAGTCCAGGATGATGTCTCTCTTTCCTGCATTTGCCACATCTAATCTACTAGTATATCAGATCTAATCTACCCTCAAAATATAACTTGAATACAACAATTTCTTAAGGAGTCCTAGTGGCTTAATCGTTAAACATGTAGCTGCTAACTGAAAGGTTGGTGGTTTGAACCCACCAGCGAGTTCCATGGGAGAAAAGACCTAACAATCCGCTCCCATAAAGATTACAGCCTAAGAAGCCCTGTGGGGTAGTGCTACTCTGTCCTATAGGGCAACTATGAGTCAGAATCAACTTTATGGCACACAACAATAACAGCAATCATTTCTTACCATTTCCACCTATCGCCCTGGCCCATACCCCTCACCTGGACTATTGAAGTACTTCCTAATTCAGTGGCTTTTTTTTTAGCATGACTCAGCATATATTTTACATTTCAACCCAGCACACACACATGAGCACACGCATACATACAGCCGAAACAAAAATTTCACGAAACAATACTTGTTCTTACTATATGGATGCACTCTGATATTTTACATTTTATTTTATTTTTGAAAAATCGCAGGTCAGGATTGGGTAAATTTTTTTTCAGGATCTGTAAATGGTAATCTGCTGTTAAAAACAAACAAACAAAACAAAAACTCTGTTCTCACTATTTGCACCCTTGTCCTTTGCAATTTTCTACCCAGTAGTTAGAATGATCTTTCAAAATACAAACCCTATCACTTCTCTGCTCAGAACTCTCCAATGGCTTCCCATCACACTCAGAATAAAATCCCAATTCCTAAACCTGGAATGCAAGGCTGCATGTGGCCTGACCCCTGCCTATGTCTCTGACCTCATCTCCTAACCCTGTGCAGCACTTACCCACTCTAGCCATGCTGGCTTCTTGCTGCTGCTCTAACATATAAGTTCATTATGACCTCAGGGCCTTTGCATCAGCTCTTTCCTCTGCTGAGAACACTCCCCAGATGATCACATAGCTCACCCCTCACTTCATTCAGCTCTCTATTCAATTCATCACTCCTCAGACAGACCTTTCCTAACCATTGCTAACCATTGTTTCTAAAATTAGGCCCTCCTGGCCCCAGTCATTCTCCTTATCCTGCTTTAATCCTCTTCATACCACTTACTAGTTCCTGGAATTATATAATTATACATTTATCCGTTCATTATTTATGTTCCTTTCTAGATGTTAGTTACATGGAGGCAGGGATTTCTGTCTTAGTTACCACAATTCCTTTGAACCTAGGGGAAAAAAATGTGTGGCAAGGAACAGACCCTCAGACGGATGTTGTACAAATTACATCTTGCTTTTCTCACCAAACCCTCTGAGTGCAGTTTTTCCTTTTATTGGCTTTCCTTGATCCACTCAATTCTTTCCATTCCTCAAGGCTGGAGCATACCTGTCTTACACCAGAATAGAAGCCTTCTCCTTCTCAGCAAACAGCCCCTGAAAATTTATCTAATAGACATTTTCTATCTCTTCTAAACACAGAATTACCTCTCTCAATTCCACAAAATACTCCATTCTTTTATTATTATTATTCATAGTTAAAACTCATAGTTAAATCATTTTGTGTGTAGCCTCTATATGGCTTCATCTCTTTTAAATTGCATCTAGAAGGCAGAGGGAGCCCTGGTGGTGCAGTGGTTATGCGTTCGGCTGTTAACCAAAAGGTCAGCAGTTCAAATCCACCAGCCACTCCTTGGAAAGCCTATGGGGCAGTTCTACTCTGTCCTATAGTGTTACTATGAGGCAGAACTGACTCAGCAGCAATGGGTGTGGTTTGGGTTTAGAAGGCAGAGATTACAAACATCCTTACATTGGTGAAGAGACTTTTGCTGAATGTTAGGCTCCCAGAATATTTTTGATAAATATTTTATCAAATGATTTTAACAAGTAGATGGTAGATTAATAGTTGAAGGAACATGGGCTTTGAAAGTGGACATATCTAGGTCTGAATCTCAGCTGTCACTTAATCCTATCTGGAAGGGCTTGGGGAAGTTACTGAATCTCTCTGGAGATAAATGTGTGTCAAATTCTTAGCAGTACGCCTAACACAGCAAATGGCAGTTACTGTTACTTAACTGGGCTGCTTGTGTGTCTGGTAGGAACAGGGTTTCCAACTGATTTGGTCTGGTTAGAACCCCTGTTGAGAATTTGCATTTGTAACAAGTTCCCAGGAAGTTGTACATAAGAATCACTTGGGAATCTTGCTTAAATATGGATTCAGTATATTTGAGGTAAAAATGCAAATTCTCAGCAGGGAACTTGTTAGAAATGCAAACTCTCAGCAGGAGTTCAAACCATAAAGAACCATCTAGAAGCCCTGGGTAGGAAACACAGAAGATTCACTTACTCAGAGCTGACTCTCCTGCAGGCCTCTCTCAAAATAGTTCTTTGTTACTAAATAGAATTTTAATGTTCCCTTTTGTGGAGATGGTGTCTGTCTAAGGAAGCTGCATACCCACTTCACCTATGCTTTTTACCACCACAGGCAAGTCTGGGCTCCTTGCTTCTTAAGGAAAGCAGAAGATCAAGATCATTTTTTTCAGAGTCCCTTCTGGTATTAATCTCTCTCTCGTATCTAGTTTGCTTATATTTGGGGAAATAAAGTTTGTTTCCTATTTTCTTTAAACTTACCTTAGTCTCTAACAACACTTTTTTACTTTGTTCAAGTCAACATACACCTATGCTCATTCATTATGTCACTCAAGAAGCATTTCAAAACCAACAGATTCAAGATGGTGACCTAGTCAGAAGCACCACACCATCCCTCTACAGCAAAGACCTGAGAAACAAAGTGTAACAGACATGGATGAAACCCTGGAACCCTAAGCACCAAAAGAAAGGATACAGAATTAGATCAAACACTGATTGGGAAAAGAAACTGAACGACAGCAGTGAATGGGGAGAGATACGAAGCAGACATGCCCTGCCAGCAGGTCTAGCACAGTGGGGCCATTTTGAGACAAAGCCAGCAGCAACCCTGGGTGAGAAGCATAGTAAGAAAACATCACAGAACTCTCAATAGGAGATAGAGAAACTGTGAAGGCAT
>NW_004444048.1:2963576-2966548 GCF_000243295.1 Trichechus manatus latirostris | reverse complement strand
TTTGAGGAACAAGTAGAAAAAAGAATGGAAAAAAAAAAAAAAAATCAAGAAAGCCTAAGAGTTATATGAGACACTATGAAGAGGAATAATTTACACTTGATTGGAAACCCAGAACAGGAAGAGAGATAAAAAAGCACAGAGAATTTTTGAAGATCTGCTGGAAGAAAACTTCCCAAATATCATGAAAGATGAGAAGATTTCCATCCAAGAAGCTCAACAAACCCCATACATGATAGACCCTAAAAGAAAGTCACCAAGACACACCGTAATCAAACTTTGCAAGTGCAAAGATGAAGAGAGAATTCTGCGAGCAGCATGGGAAAAATGAAATATCATCTACAGAGGGACTTTAGTAAGACTAAGCTCTGATTTCTCGCCAGAAACCATGCAGGCAAGAAGGCAGTAGGATGACATATATAAAACCCTGAAAGAAAAGAATTGCCAACCAAAAAAATCATATACCCAATAGAACTGCCTCTCAAATGTGATAGTGAAATTAGGATATCCTGAGATAAAAAGAAATTAAAGAAATTTGTAAAAACTACCTTTATTCAATATTGCACTGGAAGTCCTAGCTACAGCAATAAGGCAAGATAGCAAAATAAAAGGCATCCAAATTGGTAAAGAAGAATTAAAACTATCCCAATTTTCAGATGACATGAGCCTATACACAGAAAATCCCAGAGACTCTACAAGAAAGCTACTGGAACTAATAGAAGGATTTAGCAAAGTGGTGAGGTAAAAGATTAACATATAAAAATCAGTTGGAGTCCCCTACACTAACCAAGAGAACTCCAAAAAGGAAATCAGGAAAACAACATCATTTATAATAGCCCCCTAAAAGATAAAATACTTGGGAATAAACCTAACTAGGGATGTAAAAGACTTATACAAAGAAAACTACAAAACACTACTGCAAGAAATCAAAACAGACCTGCATAAATGGAAAAACATACCATGCTCATGGATAGGAAGACTTAACATTGTGAAAATGACAATACTACCCAAAGCAATCTACAGATATAACGCTATCTAGACCCAAATTCCAACATTCTTAAACAAGATGGAAAAACTAATCACCAACTTTGTATGGAAAGGAAAGAGGTCCTGGATAAGCAAACATTATTTAAAAAAAAAAAAGTAGGGGGCCTCACACTACCTGATCTCAGAACCTACTATTACAGCCATGGTAGTCAAAATAGCCTGGTACTGTACAACAATAGGTACATAGACCAATGGAACAGAATTGAGAACCCAGAAATAAATCCATCCACCTATAGACAGTTAATCTTCAACAAAGGGTCAAAATCCATTAAATGGGGAAGAGATAGTCTCTTTAACAAATGGTGCTGGCAAAACTGGATATCCATTTGCAGAAAAATGAAACAGGATCCACACCTCACACCATACACAAAAACTAACTCAAGATGGGTCAAAAACCTAAATGTAAAGCCTAAAACCGTAAAGATCATAGAAGAAAAAATATGGGCAAACCTAGGAGCCCTAAATTATAACATGAATAGACTACCAAACATAACTAAAAAAGCACTAACAGCAGAAGATAACTACACAAATGAGATCCCCTGAAAATCAAATGCTTATGCTCATCAAAAGACTTTTCCAAAAGAGTAAAAAGAGAACCTACAGACTGGGAAAAAAAATTTGGCTACAATATATCTGACAAGGGTCTAATCTCTTAAAATTTATAGAAAACTCCAAAAATTCAACAACAAAAAGACAAACAACCCAATTAAAAAATGAGCAAAGGACATGAACAGGCACTTCACCAAAGAAGACATCCAGGCAGCCAACAAATATGTGAAGAGATGCTCATGATCATCAGCCATAGAGAGATGCAAATCAAAACTACCATGAGATACCATCTCACACTGGTAATCACGACACTGATTTAAAAAAACAGAACACAACAAATGCTGGAGAGGCTGTGGGGAGACTGGAACTCTCATACACTGCTGGTGAGAATGTAAAATGGTACAACTACTATGGAAAACGATATGGCACTTCCTCAAAAAGCTATAAATAGAAATACCATATGATTCAGCAATCCCACTCCTAGGTATATATCCTAGAGAAATAAGAGCCATGATACAAATAGACATATGAAACACCCATGTTCGTTGCAGCATTTCAAGTGAGTGCTAAGGACGGTACTTGCAGCTTTATAAATAGTGGTCAACAAAAGATGTAGTCACTGTTCTCATTCAGCATGTGGTTTACAGAGTATACAAATTTCAAGACTTTCTCTACAAAATTGAGGTGAAAGGGTAAGATGAGAAATTATTTTACATTTAGAATCCTCTATCCTCTATGATTTTGTTTACCTGAGATGTAATTGACTAAACTTTACGCCATGCATGGTATACTGAGGTGGAACAGGAAGCCTAATGTGGTGGAAGTAGGCTCCTCCTTGTTCTAGAACTTACACTAATAACTCTAGGGCTATGGTCAATTTATTACCGCTTTATGCCTCAGAGATATGTTAAATGATGAGGTTTTACTAAATGATTTCTAAGTCCCCTTCAGGCTAAAAGAATTCTATATTCTATAATTCCAAATTCCTTCTCTGGAGAAAATAACCCATTATCCTGGTTTCCACAGGTTTTAAAGTTCACTATTCGCAATTTTGAATATACAAGTCAATTTCACACTATTTCAAAATTGTCAGACAGAATGTCTTCTCAGAAGACGTGCCATCTGAAATCAGTGTATATGATTTGAAAAGAGTCAACTGAATGTCATGGCGCAATCACAAAACTTGTCATGTATATGAAGCATGAGTTTCTTATATATAAATGATTGTTACCTGGAAAGGAATTCTTTCCTGAAATGAAAATATTCCAGCTTGAATCTCTTCAAAATCTCTATCAATTTGACAAACTCTTTATCAATAGATTCTCTGTAGTTTCCCAAACTGTTCAGCATTAATACACAAATGTTTAGCTTTTCTTCCA
>NW_004444048.1:2960068-2961936 GCF_000243295.1 Trichechus manatus latirostris | reverse complement strand
TCTACTATAGGTATAACTCAAGAAGACACCAGAGAGTTCCTTCTCACCTAATGCTACCCAGTGACTCTCTTTACCTCAGGGTGTTGCCATGTGTACATGATAATTCACTTCAGTTGCTCTGTACATGCTGAGTATATACAGATAGAATCATTCCTAGGGCAAAACTTATCCATTTTCATTCTCCTTTCAAATAGAAGAAAATGAGCACTTCCTTTGATTTTTTTCATTTCTCAGACTATATGTTACCTACTATATGCTAGGCCCTGTGAAAATGACTAGAAATACCAGCATAAAAATGTAGTTCTCTGCTCTGTTGGACCATCTAGAGTTTCCAGTGAAAAATAAAAATGGAGAAAGAGGTTCTAGCCATTAGCAAGAAGAGAATTAAGAGATGGGAATGTTCAATAGATATCATATCTTCAGCCTTTCAATAATAAATATTAACCCAGAGGAAAAATAAGCTCAAGCAATCTATAGCTAATGGTCAACCTGTTAGCCCTGATTGATCCAGAACTAGAAGATTAACAGATCAACTTCAGGATGGTTAGAGAAAGATCTCTTTCCACTGTAGGACTAATTTAGGTCTCAAAAACACACAGATATGGTTTTGTTCAGCACACAGTCTGTAGGTGAATTATCAACAGTCTTAGCCAAAGTGAAAAACCGCAATATGTGTATGTCACACAATACTAGCTTCTGAAGCATGGCTGTGAATTCCATTCGCTTTTGTTCAGATTATCTCAGTAGTACCAGCATTTCTTGGTCCATCATTGTATCCCAAGATGTCAAGCTGATTAAATTGCACTGCCATTCAATTTCCTTGTTCTGAAACAATTATCAAAATGTCCATAACTCTGTCATCCTAATAAAGAACATCCATTATTTCTACTTTGTGAAGATGATACTCATGGGTCAATGAAATTATCACCATCAAACAGATCTAAAAAATCTTAAGGAATCCTCCTACATTCTAAACAAAACAAAACAAAACAAAAACAAACGGTTTACTTTTTCTCTTAGGATGGCTCCAATTGTATATTTATTCTATCTTAAGGAAAACTCATTTGTCCCTTTCAAGACCCATGGGACATACGGTATCCTGTCCACTTTGTATGCCTCTGGAGTTCTTTGGAAAGGGGGTAGCCAGATTTTAACATGTTTAGCCTCGAGATGGGAGCCTTTTGAAATGTGTGGAACTCAAAAATCCTGAGTGGGAGCCTCATTTTTGGGTAGACTGTCTTAGGTGATGCCTCCTGGATGTGTGAATTTTCTAAACTTTTGACAGGTTTGCCTTTATTTCTGTGAGATAAGCCTCCTCACTATGTTTCCCACTTACTATACTCTCGTGAGAATATACTTATCAGGAGAATAAGCTATTGCCAGTCTTCATTCAGTCATAGTGGCCATTTTCTCCTTGACACCATTCATTCTTTCCACGTGTTAATGGCTCCCTTCTTTTCTAGCTTCTGAACAGTAAATAATGCCTTTTCATTAAGGAATAATGCATTGCAATGGTACTTTTCAAGAGATTGAGACCCCTATAAGTTATCCTTGTCCTGAATTCAATCTTAGGTCCCAGTCGTTGCTTCCATGTGTAGCAGGTGGAATGCACCTCTGTGAGCAGTTCTGCACTTTTCCAGGGCAGCTGTTTCTTCTTAGTTGTTAGTGCTGATTTTGTTATAATGAAAAATACATAGTAGTGGTAATTTTCCTGAGATTCAAATTCCTTTGGTTTTACTTATTTTGCCTCTAAGTACTGCTGTTGCAGTAAGGAAGAATGCATTGCAGTGGTAATTTTCCTGAGATAAAAAAATCCCTTTGCTTTATTTATTTGGGCTGTAAGTACTGGTTTTGCAGTAAGGAAGAAT
>NW_004444048.1:2957861-2958902 GCF_000243295.1 Trichechus manatus latirostris | reverse complement strand
GAGACGCGACTTCAGATGCAGGCAGCATATGTTGCTCCTGCATTCTTGGCAGGAGCAATTCAAACAGCATTTGTCCCAAAGACATTCTTCCTCTTCTTTCAAGGTCACATCACAGCTGTCAACATGAAGGCATTCTGACATGTCTGTTATCCACAGCCACAGGGAGACAATCAGAGTGTGAAAAGAAAGCAATTTGCCAAATAAAGCATTTCCTAATATAGCACGCACAAAACTGGAAAGTACAAAGGAGTAAAAATACAGTATAGGGGGTCCCAACATTTTCATCCCCAAGAAGGCTTTTGATTATTGCTAAGAATTGGGTCCCGTAAACAAACTGAATTCTTTTAAGCAATAATTCATTTTGCCACCTTTTAAAATAAGCAAAAGCATATCAAACTGCTATTTTTCACTCAAAGTATAATAATCAGTGTCATCAAACAGAGTTGGTAAAATTACATCCTAAAGTAAAGAAACTTGACGTTGTCTCTGAGTATCTTTGTTTTTGGTAAATACATTTACTTTAGGGAGTTGGGGAAATATTAAATAATAGCACATGAATCTCCACTGCTACCTTCAGTACTGGAGACTGGGTATCACTGCAGGTGGTCGGCTCTGAAGCGATCAAGAATATGAAGATTTCTAAATCCCACTTCACTGAAGGCACACTCCCACAAGTCTATGCCTGAGCTCCCCTATAGCTTTTAGCCATAACTTGAAAAAGAATCTTTTTTCCCAGGCTAAGAGACTTTAGACTTGGACTCTTAAGAACTATCAACAGATTCCCTCAAGAGGTCACTGGAAACTTTCAGCAAGCTATGGACCCTCACTTAATAGTAAGCTATTGCATTTGGTGATTATTTTTTAATGTTTTCAATATGATGATCATTACCTACCTCTGCAGACTGAGCAAGAATAAGTTCATAGTGTAAGGACTTTGCTCCTTCAGAGATGATCCTATTATGTTCTCCATTAACATTCAACTGGATCCTGTTTCTTGAAAGAACAAAAACAGTCCAGTCTAGTTAAGTGTGCCTCCAATAT
>NW_004444048.1:2937900-2939251 GCF_000243295.1 Trichechus manatus latirostris | reverse complement strand
TTCATTCATCAAGTATTTGGGGCCCAGCACTGTGTAGGTACTCACGGTACCTAGTCCTCTTTTATTTTTCAGATAGAGTAAAAGCTTATGGTGACAGGAACAAAACACTTTCCATAAGCTTTTACTCTAATCTGAAAAATAAAACCTGCCCCCAGAGTAGGTAAGTGGTGTTTAAGGTACTATATGATTAGGGGACAGGAGGTCTCAATGGATTAGGAAATCCTTTCCTGTGGAGAACTAAGTTGAATTTAGGCTAATTGTACTTTGAGGCTTTTACTCTGAAATGTGTGGAACCCTCTATACAAGCCTCTGTCCAGTACAGAAACCCTCACTCTAATTCCCAAAATAAGCATACAGGCAGTCCCTGGGTTACGAATGAGATCCGTTCCTGTGTCTTTAGGTCTTTCCATCAGATTTGTAGATAGATTGGGACAGGTGCACACGGTTCTTATTTAGCCCTACTTTAGCGTTAAGAAAAGGCTGAAGCCTTTTCAGTGATTTAAAATCTGCATGGGCAGCAAGTGAAGGTGATTGTGAAGAAGAATTTGTTGTGAGGAGGGATTGGTTTGGAACCCTGGTGGTACAGTGGTTACAAGCTTGGCTGCTAACCAAAAGGCTAGCAGTTCGAATCCACCAGCCACTCCTTGGAAACCCTATGGGGCAGCGCTGCTCTGTCCTAGAGGGTCGTTATGAGTTGGAATTGACTGGATGGCTACGGGTTTTTGGAGGGGTTGGTTCAACTGTTTCAAAGTGAAGGCAAATTTACATAACATTAAAGGGCAAGTACGAGCTGTCTGTAAGTTGGATGCTCTTAACCCAGGGCCTTGCCTATATTAAAATTTCAACCATTTCTTTTCAAAGAGTCTTTATATTAATTTTGTGACTTAATTTTTCCAAATGCCAAATCCTTAGATTATCTCTTTGGAACATCCACAAAATTCTGTAAATCCGTACTTACTTTTTCTTTGTTTTCTGTGTGAGATGTATGTTGGAAGGTAACTAAGCAAAAAAATTTACACAACATCCTTACTATGCCTGTATATGTACCTATCACCATTTCTGAGTTTCTTCATTTATATTTTGTACTTATGTCTCCCATGTTTTTTCTTTATATTATTATCATTCTGTCTTACAAACAGATCATTACTATTTTTATTATACAAATTCACATATTTCAGAAAAATTCATTAAAAAAGGAAGAGAAAAATTAAAACCATCATGCAGAGAATCACGGTTAACATTTTGACATATATTCTTCCCAGCTTCTTCCTATGCATATTTTTATTTCTCAACCAAAATAGAACTATACTACATATATGGAACAATGACCTATTTTTAAAATAAATACATA
>NW_004444048.1:2934367-2936207 GCF_000243295.1 Trichechus manatus latirostris | reverse complement strand
TCATCCATTCCTTCATGATGGCATGGAAAGTTTCCAGATCCACATGTGGGTATCTCTTTTCAGGATCAAGCATATTCCACAGCTTCTCAAGGCTACAGTCTTCAGCATCTTGACTAGATGTTTGCCTCATGTAATTATCTATTATTTTGGCAACTCCCACTGAACCTTAGGAAGAAGAAAAGCAAATTGTTTGATGGGGAAAGATAACTTTTTTTAAAAGTGAGGTGCTTCGCTCTTTCAGGTCCTAAGCATATGCCACATACATAATCCTCACAACCCTGATGAGTTGGAATGGAATAGTGGAAAGAACATGGCTTTGAGAAGGAGTCAAATGGACCTAGTGTCACTTCTTGCCTCTGGAATTTACCAGCTGTGTGGCTTTGGGAAAATTACTTAATCTTGCTGAGCCTCTGGAGATGAGGTTGACAATACCTACCTCACAGAGTTGTAAAGTTTTGATACAATGATATATGTAATCATATGTGGAAGATGATCAAATTCTACTTTATTTTTGTCTCTCATTCTCTCTTAAAAATTATTCAGTGAAGAGGTTTTTCCTCTGCTTAGGTGAAATTTCAGTCTCAGTCAGGTAAGTACTTTTTGGTATATTCTTAGATATGGTAAATTCTACCTTCACATTCACAAATTAAAACCATTCTAAGTTAGACATGCTGATCTTTCCTTCTCCTCTTTTCTCCCCAACTAAGGCCTGCCTTGGGCTTGCTGCTTACAGTGGTAAAGGAGGGGCGACAAGATCCAATTCTTTTCCCACCCCTTTCTCCAGTGTTTCTCCTCCTCCCTATTCAGCTTGTTAACCAGGTATTCTAACTGTGCCAAGATCAAAGGTAGGGGAATCAGAGAGAAGTAAAAGTGATAGACGGCCCTTACTTGGTTAGATGGCTTCACGCTCTCTGAATCTGACTTTGGAGGGTGCTCTGGTGGATTCTTTGGGGACTCCCATTGCTGACAACCCTTCACTAAAGCTCATGAATATGGGGGATTATCTCTATTTGGGTTAATCAGCTGCAACTCCTTATGCAACCACTAGGAGCTCAGCATCCACCTCTAGCTTCTTGAGGCTGGAAAACCTTCAAACTTTTACAGGTAGTCCCTGACTTACAACGTATTCAAGTTATGATGAGCTACACTTATGATCGTCCTTTTTTGTTTTGTTTTGTTTTCATAATGTGTACAGATGGAGAAACAGGAAGCACTGATGTTGAAGCTGTAAGTTTATATGTAATGTTTGCAGCCCCCAAAGACAAATAAAGATCAGATTTATAAAGATACTGTTAATAAAAGACAATAATAATGAAAATTAAAAAAAAAAAAAGGATGTATTCGACTTATGTCAGAATTACCTTACTACAGAGTCGTCAGATTGGAACTGCGTCGTAAGTCAGGGACCATCTGTACATGATCTTATTAGGCAGGGCCAAGATGACCTTATACTGACTCTCTCTTGCATTTGGCCTACCGCTGGTCCATGAGAAACATTCATGCATCCTTTGTGCAAACTCTGAGCAGACAAACCTATCCTAAACAGAGGCAATTCTCCTGTTGCTATAGGCTGCTTTAGCTCTCTCAGCCATGAGTCATGCACCTGTCCTTGGGGTCCCATGAATTCAGGGAACACATTTCAAGCTCTGCAAGTGACCCCATGGAAGACCTACTCCCTAGATTTGATGTGAAGGAGGTAGTACCTCCCTCGTTTTATTATCTCTTGGGGGAGGTGAAGACCTAGCTTGACAAAAGCTCTCTTTAAAGAAATCACCTCACAAATCCTGCATCATTGACACGTTGTAAGTACGTACTATGTTTGACCACTGAAAAGGCCTAG
>NW_004444048.1:2932226-2933820 GCF_000243295.1 Trichechus manatus latirostris | reverse complement strand
GTTCTGAATTAGCAGAGCGTCTGGGGGCCTTAGTTTTGAGTATTCCTCCAGATTCTGTCAGATCGTTAAGTCTGATCTTTTCATGTGAATTTGAATTCTGTTCTACATTTTTCTCTTGCTCTGTCCAGGACTCTCTGTTGTGTTCCCAATCAGGGTGGTCACTGGTGGTATACTTGTGGAAATTTTTAAAAGAACACATCTTTAAAAAAAAAAGAAACCAAATGGAAGTGAAAATCTAAAATTAACTAAAAATTTTGAGCTAAAACTTGTATAGCAGTTTTATACACTTGATGCATAAATTTCTTGTGAGGCAACACCCCATGACATGTAAATAATTCCAATATGTTGATTGGAACTGGAAAATCAGCTGATAAACTCCATAAAGTTATTCAAATCACTGATAAAATATGCAAAATAAGTATAAAGAAATTAAAAAGAAACAATCGAGACCTAAACAGCTATGTTGTTGTTGTGTGCCATCAAGACAATTCCAACTCATAGCAACCCCATGGGACAGAGTAGAACTGCCCCATAGGGTTTCTGAGGCTGTAATCTTTATGGTAGCCGACTGCCACATCTTTCTCCCACAGAGCAGGTGGTGAGTTCAAACCACTGACTGTTTGGTTAGCAGCCGAGCCCTTAACCACTGTGCCATCAGGGCTCCTTTAAACAGTCATACTCGCTCCCAAATTAGACTGCATCCATCATGTGTGTAGACACAGATACACAAACAAAGCCCAGCATACATGCCATTTCCCTTTGTCTCACAACTGAAAGTACTAAAGTGAGTATCACCAATCATTTGAGCAGACAGTTTTCAACTTACCTCTGCATTTTTTGTCACAAGCATGAAAAACACTCGTGAGTAGCTCTTCTTCACAGGTCTTGTTGATGTTGTACGTTACATTTGCTTCACCATCATTGGTTCCTAATTTCCAATCTATTAGAAGAAAAAGTTTGTAAATTTCTTCTGTGCCACAGTGATTAATTGCTAAGTTTTTGGTTTAATTTTAACCAAGAAAACATATTTTAATAAACATCAGCTCACAATACTGGTTTTCACTTGACTAGACCAATCAAAAAAGCGACCTTGAAATATCTATTGTCTATTTTTCCTTTTACTTATGAGGGGCGGAGAGAAGATGAAGAAGAGACAAATGAATTTTTCTTTTTGCCCTGTAATATTAAAAGTGCTCTATGAGAAAACAAGTAATAAAACAGAAATGTTTTTTAAGAAAAACAGAGAAGCAGAAACTAGCTATACATAAAATTTGTCACTTTATATTGTTTTGTTTTTCAGTGCCTATCGTGTCTGGCACACTGGAAGCAATCCTCTAACTAGAGTTCCCTCAATTTCAATTGGCCTGAAAAATTTACATTTTCCTGGCCTATCTCATTGGCTCCTGCAATGGAACACATGTTTGAATTTACCCTTACACAAAGAAATTCTAAAATGGTGTTTTTCAGTAAATCAGCTGGAAACTGTATAAATTTTAACTCCCTTATATCTACTTGGGGCACAGTGGTTAAGCGCTTGGCTGCTAACCAAAAGGTCAGCAGTTCGAATCCACCATCCACTCCTTAGAAACCCTAT
>NW_004444048.1:2929493-2930847 GCF_000243295.1 Trichechus manatus latirostris | reverse complement strand
AGTTAGGTATTTATATGTATTAATGCATTTCATTCTCCAAACAACTCTATGTATAAGGTTGCTGTTGTTGTTAGTTGCTGTCGACTGGGCTCTGACTCACGGCAACCTTATAGATGTATACAAAATAATTAATGTTAAAAACAAAGCCATCTTCATGATCATTAACATGTTTGAGTCTGTTGTGGCTACTGTGTCAGTCCATCTCACTAAGGGATTCTCTGATTTTCACTGACCCTCTTCCAAACATGTATGTATGAAATAAGCATTACTATTATTTCCATTTTCAGTCAAAGAGGACATAAAGGACTTGTCCAAAGCCATATGTGTCAGAGCTCAGATTTGAAGTCCAGTTCCAAAGACTAGGCTCTTAACCATATTGCTGTATTTTATATACATAATGATACAGCACATGTGATAATGATGCTAACAGCTTTCATTTGAGTACCTATCATGGGTATTGTTCTCACTCTCATCTATTGGGAACTTACTAAATAAACCCTATATTAGGCTTTTTACGTATATTACATCTAAAGTTTACACAAACCCTGTCAGATGTGTGGAAATAGCTCCATTTTAAAGATAAGTAAACTGAGGTACAAAAAGGTCAGGTGACTTGCTGACAATCACATATCTAAGATTTGAACCAAAGTATGTCTGACTTCGGCATAAGTTTATATAATGTCAAGAAATATGGCCTTTAAGGTTATGCAAACTGGAAAGAAAGAAGTAAAACTATCCCTATTCAAAGATGATATGATACTGTACATTGAGAACCCCAAAGATTCTACAAGAAAACTACCTAAACTAATAGAAAGATTCAGCAGAGTAGCAGGATACAACATCAACATACAAAAATCAGTCGGATTCCTATACACCAGCAAAGAGAACTTTGAAAAAGAAATCGGGAAAACAATACCATTTACAATAGCCCCTAAAAAGATAAAATACTTAGGAACAAATCTAACCAGGGACACAAAAGACCTATGTCAAGAAAACTACAAAACACTACTGCAAAAAACCAAAATAGACCTACATAAATGGAAAAACATACCATGCTCATGGATCAGAAGACTCAACATTGTGAAAATGTCAATTTTACCCAAAGCAATCTACAGATATAATGTAATCCCAACCCAAATACCAACAGCATTCTTCAACAAGATGGGGAAACTAATCACTAACTTTATATGGAAAGGGAAGAAGCCCCAGAGAAGCAAAGCATTACTGAAGAAAAAGAACAAAGTAGGAGACTTCACACTACCTGATCTCAGAACCTACTATACAGCCACAGTAGTCAAAACAGCCTGGTCCTGGTACAATGACAGATACATAAACCAATAGAACAGAATTGAGA
>NW_004444048.1:2926739-2927655 GCF_000243295.1 Trichechus manatus latirostris | reverse complement strand
GCAGTTCCCTGTTGATGTACTGCTACAGCTTCTTTTGAATGATCTTCAGCAAAATTTTACTTGCATGTGATATTAATGATATTGTTCAATAATTTCTGCATTCTGTTGGATCACCTTTCTTTGGAATGGGCAATCTTTTTCTTCGAGTTGGTTGGCCAGGTAGCTGTCTTCAAAATTTTTGGGCAAGAACAAGTGAGCACGTCCAGCACTGCATTCATTTGTTGAAACATCTCAATTGTATTCCATCATTTTCTGGAGCCTCGCTTTTTGCCAATGTCTCCAGTGCAGCTTGGACTTCTTCCTTCAGTACCACCGGTTCTTGATCATATGCTACCTCCTGAAATGGCTGAATGTTGATCAATTCTTTTTGGTACAATGATTCTGTGTGCTCCTTCCATATGCTTTTGATGCTTCCTGTGTCTTTCAATATTTTGCCCAGATAATCCTTCAAAATTGCAACTCAAGGCTTGAATTTTTAATTCAGTTCTTTCAGCTTGAGAAATTCCAAGCGTGTTCTTCCCATTTTGTTTTCTAACTCCAGGTCATTGCACATTTAATTATAAATTTTACTTTTTCTTCTCGAGCTGCCCTTTGAAATGTTCTGTTCAGGTCTTTTACTTTATCATTTCTTCCAATTGTTTTAGCTACTCTGCGTTCAAGAGCAAGCTTCAGAGTCTCTTCTGACATCCATTTTGGTCTTTTCTTTCTTTCACGTCTTTTTAATGACTGTCATGGTTTGCATTATATCCCCCCAAAAATGTGTGTATCAATTTGGCTAGGCCATGATTTCTGGTACTCCGTGATTTTCCTGTATGTTGTAAACCTGCCTCTATGATGTTAATGAGGAAGGATGGGTGGCAGTTGTGTTAGTAAGGCAGGACTGGATCTACAAGACTGGATTGTGTCCTGAGGCAAT
>NW_004444048.1:2893858-2915037 GCF_000243295.1 Trichechus manatus latirostris | reverse complement strand
ATAAAACAATATGTGTACTGTTTAATGAGAAACTATTTGTTCTGTAAACCTTCATCTAAAGTACAATAAAAAAAATTTAAAAAAAAATTCAACTTCATCTGAAATGGCATCATAAAGAAAACAAACAAAAAAAAGGAAGTGGACTGCCAAGTCCTTCTTCCTAGTCTGTCTTAGTCTGGAAGCTTCACCGAACCTGTCACCAAGGGTGACCCTGCTGGTATTTGAAATACCAGTGGCAAAACTTCCAGTATCACAGCAACAAACTGACAGGTGCTTGGCGGCATCAGCCACTAGAGAAATGCAAACCAAAACTACAATGAGATATCATTTCACCATGACATTACTGTCACTAATCAAAAAAAAAAAAAAAAAACTTTGGAGAGGTTAGTGGGGAGACTGGAACTCTTACGCACTGCTGGTAGGAATGTAAAATGGTATAACCACTATGGACAATGATATGGCACCTTCCTAATAAGCTAGAAATACCATACGATCCAGCAATCCCACTCCTTGGAATATATCCTAGAGAAATAAGAGCTGTCACATGAACAGACATATGTACACCCATGTTCATTGCAGCATGGTTCACAATAGCAAAAAGATGGAAACAACCTAGGTGCCCATCAATGGATGAATGGATAAATAAACTATGGTACATACACACAATGGAATACTACACAATGATAAAGAACAACGATGAATCTGCAAAACATCTCACAACACGGATGAATCTGAAGGGCATTATGCTGAATGAAATAAGTCAATCACAAAAGGACAAATACTGTATGAGACCACTATTATAAGAACTCACGAAAAAGTTTACACACAGGAAAAAAAACAATCTTTGATGGTTAGGAGGGAGGGAAGGGGTGGGGATGGTAAATCACTAACTAGATAGTAGATAAATGTTAACTTTGGTGAAGGGAAAGACAGCACACAATATAGGGCAAGTCAGCACACCTCTGCCAAGGCAAAGTCATAGAAGCTTCTTAGACATATCCAAACACCTTGAGGGGCTGAGCTAGTGAGGCTCAGGGCTAGGGAGCATGGTCTCAGGGGACATCTAGGTCAATTGGCATAACGTAATTCATAAAGAAAATGTTCTACATCCTACTTTGGTAAGTAGCGTCTGGGGTCTTAAAAGCTTGTGAGCAGCCATCTAAGATACATCTATTGGTCCCATCCCATCTGGAGCAAAGGAGAATGAAGAAAACCAAAGACACAAGGAAAATATTAGTCCAACGGATTAATGGATCACATGAACCACAGCCCCCACCAGCCTGAGCCCAGAAGAACTAGATGGTGCCCTGCTACCACCTTCTACTGCTCTTGATAGGGATCACAACAGAGGGTGCCGGACAGAGCAGGAGAAAAATGTAGAACAAAATTCAAATTCACAAAAAAAAAAAAAGACCTAACTTACTGGTCTGAGAGACTGGAGGAACCCTCAAGACTATGACCCCCAGACACCCTGCTAACTCAGAACTAAAGCCATTCCCAAAGTTCACCTTTCAGCCAAAGATTAGACAGGCCTATAAAACAAACAATAATACATCTGAAGAACATGCTTCTTAGTTCAATCAAGTCTATGAGACCAAATAGGCAATACCTGCCCAAAAGCAAAGACTAGAAGGCACGAAGGGACAGGAAAACTGGACTCATAGACACGGGGCACCCGGAGTGGAAAGGGGGAGAGTGCTGAAATATTGCAGGGATTGCAACCAATGTCACAAAACAATTTGTGTATAAATTTTTGAATGAGAAACTAATTTGTGCTGTAAACTTTCACCTAAAGCACAATAAAACTAAAAGATATATGAGCTTTATAAAAGAAAGAAACACCACGATCTCATTTCTTAAAGATGGGAATTACAGAATTTGGAAATAAACCCAAGACTTTGCTGAATGTGATATAATTTAAAATAATCTAACCAAAGAGTGAAACTATTAGAGTTTGACAGCTATGAGTTTTTTTGGACCATAACAAAAATTTCCAATCATAGATCTTTTTTTAAAAAAAAAAGTCCCCCAGTAGAGAATGAGTAAAAGGTACAAAAATTGTAAAACAGCCTTAATTAGAAAAACTGGGAAGAAGAAGAAGAAGTGAAACAGTGGTAGTGAAAGGAGAGAATTTGCTTGTGAGCACAGTGCAGCTGAGCGAAACAAGCAGAGGATCAGCTGTTCTAAATCGACAGCTAACATGGTGTCTACATAGCAAGAGCACACTTACTTCCCCGTGTCCAGTAAGGAGACTTATACTAGAGTGGTCATGTATCTATCGGTGTTCTCAATCTGAGCTTACTGTTTTTCTCTTCTATACTAGGTGCCATCAAGTCACTTTCCACTCATGGGGGGCCCCATGTGTGTCAGAGTAGAATTGTGCTCCATAGGGTTTTCAATGGCTGATTATTTCAGAAGCACATCCACAGACCTTTCTTCTGAGGCACTTCTGGGTGGACTCAAAACTCCAACCTTTTGTTTAGCAGCTGAGCACACTAACCTTTGCACCACCCAGGGACTCCTTTTCTCTTCTAGAGCCAGAGAATTGAGGCACAGGTTGGATACTGAGGCACATGGCTAATAGAAGCTATAGAACTGGAACCTCAGACTCCCAAACTCTCTCATCCAGCATCACCGAACCCTGATGTGGGATGCTGTTCAAGCAGCAATGGAAAGCCTAGCTTTCTGGACATCTGTGGATGATCCAGATTAATGTTCCTAGTATATGAAACACCCATGTATATTTTCTTTTCCAAAGCATTTTTGTCCTTCTACCATATTTGCTTAATTCTCATAACTCACCTAAATGAGCCCCACTCAGAGATTTAGAAGCTAAGCCTTATAAAAAGTACACTTAAGATACCGATTCTCTGTGAGCTAGTAAACAGCCCCCAAGATTAACCTGTTCTGCTTTTTCTAATACAGAGCAGAACAGCTGTGAGAGTTCAATAAGTCAGATGTGATGATGAAGATTTCAAAATTTGTGCCACTTTCTCCACACATGGGTTGAAAATATTTTCTGTCTCTTCTGCCCAAACCTCTCTCAGTTTTAGATCCGGGTAGAAAAGTTTAGCTGTAACCTGCCATAACACTTCAAGTCTAACTTGCTTTGTGCAGTAACTGTCTTTGAAAGAGCATTAATTCAAAATTCAAAACTGTAAGTTATTTGTACTAGGAGAATCAGTTTCTTGGAGTCTATTTCTTAAAAAAGAATTTTCCCTTACTTATCTGTTTTATCTGATAGAATATTTATTATGTAAAGATGGTACACTTATAGAAATCTCCTTGGGAAGAACTGCTTCTTTTGTTTTTCAAATTCTCCAGACCTCAGTGGCAACATTCATCCCTTCAGGCATTCAACCAATATTTATTAAGCATCTACTAAGTGCTAAGCACTGTGCTGGATACTGGGAGTAAAATGATGAGCTAAACAAAGTATCCGCTCTCTTAAAACTTGTAGTTTGTGGGAGACACATATATGAATCAAGCAAGCCTACTAAGTTACTAGGTTAAACAGAGGATGCCTAATGAAATTGGAATTTCAGATAAACAACTAATATTTTAGTGTAAGTATATCCCAAATGGTATATGGGATATACTTACACCGAAAAATTATTTGTTGTTTATCTGAAATTCCAATTTCACTGGGCTTCTTATATTTTTTATTTGCTTAATCTGGCAACCCTAAAGCCTAAAAATAAATAATACACACTAGGAAAGAGAAGTGCCAGGGGCTATGAGAGCATGTAATAATAGAGGGTTATCCTAGCAAGGGATTGAGGACAGGGAAAAATTGGGGGGCATCTACGGAGCCCTGGTGGCACAATGGTTAAGAGGTATGGTTGTTAACCAAAAGGTTGGCAGTTTGAATCCACCATAGCTCCTTGGGAACCCTATGGGGCAGCTCTACTCTGTCTATAGGGTTGTTATGAGTTGGAATTGACTCAGCGACAACAGTTTGGTTTTATTAACTCATGTATTACGCATAATGTCATACATATTCTTTGCTAAATACATGGTTATAAAAAGAAAATAAAAAAGTGGAACTATAAATCTGCTATAGGAATTTCAGTTGGATTCACATTAGCTAAATGTTATGGAATAACGTTAAGAGATTATCCAAACCAGTTTTATTTCACTAATCTTATTTCTTTATCCTTTCTATTGATTGGATTATGTCTCATTGTTCCGGCTTATAGAATCTAAGTTCTTTCATTATTATTGCCTTACTTACCTTGTTGTCTATAGTAAAAGCTCTTGAATTAACACTTTTAAACCATTTCCCTGATCCAAAACCATAAAGCAATCATTAAAAGCCTCTAATCATGGCAACATCTCTAAAACAAGTCTCATTTGTTTCTGACTTAAAGTTAGGTTAATTCTCATTTTCACCAATGATGTAACTATAGAATTCGACATTAACCTTTAAAATATTTGCACTCTTTGAGATTTGCAAAAATCTTCTGCATTTGTGCTTGTTTCCTAAAGGAGCCTTAAGGTTAGAATAAGTTTGCCTTGCGTGTACAATATAGACAATATTTCATACTTCTTAGGAGTTTACAGACAAAAACATAAGGACATTATCTGTTTATCAATATCCATATTATTCAATCACTAAGAAATAGCTGAATTTGATTACCAAAAAAAGGCATAAAATTTGCACAGAGGAGCCCTCGTGGCACAACCGTTAAGCACTTGGCTGCTAGTTGGTGGTTCAACCCACTCAGCAGCTCCACAGGAGAAAGACCTGGCGATCTGCTTCCATAAAGATTACAGCCTAGAAAACCCTACGAGGCAGTTCTACTCTGTTACATGAGGTTGCTATGAGTCGAAAATCGACTCGACGGCACCCAACAACAACACAAAAGTAGCACCCTAGAAAAAGTTCGATATCAGCATGATTAAAAAACTCTTTAGAAAGCCTTCTGAGCCACTCTAACACAAAAAAGATTATGTTGACATCATAATTTTCTTTCCTTTACCAGCCATCTAAATTTTTCTCCCTTTACTAAGAGTTATTTCTTGAACATTGAACTTTCAAGCATTAGATCAGATAGTTTATTTTTTTAAATTATTCAATACTTAACTATGAACTTGAAGCAAATCTTTCATGACTCACCTAAGTGAGCCCGCTTGGTGGTTTAAGGCAAAAGCATGTAAAAAAATAAGTATATATGTATATGCAGATAGGAGTAGATTAACAAAGGGTTCCTTTTGCCAAAAAAAGCCCTTCACTAACAATTATATGCCACGGTTTCTTCGTTAAAACATAAAAAGAAACATCTGTTCACTAAGACTTCCCCAGGAGACCTGTCTTCAGCTAGCCCAGTGGGAAGACAGCACATGATTTTCCATAGGACCAGCAAATTTGATATTTGTCAGATTACACTGTTTTTAGTCTCTCTGTGACACTTATTTTATAAAATAACAAAACTTTTTCCTGCCCTTTCTAGGATGGATGATAGCAGCTGTTAATTGAAATGATTTGCAAACCACAAGTCTCAGATTTAGTAAATGCTTCATGAGTCTGTCATTCGCAAACCTCTTTGATTATTAATAACTGCAAGCTGATATAGAATGGAAATTTCTCCTCCCACCATTCACTTAACCTTGTTATATTAAGTTTCTTGGCTGGGTCACATCAAGCTTATTATAAACATCTCTTATTGGAACAATTCCTGAAATAGCACAGTCACACATATGCTTCTAAACATGGACATCTCTTACATGTCTGTGTTCTTGTGTTTCAGTTCTTCTTATATGAAGTCTGGTTTTCTTCTCAGAGACTAGGAGAAAGTCTATGATAAATCTCTAACTCCAGGAATTCAAGTGAGCGCGTGTTCTTAGGGTCTTATCATCACTTTACACAATTAGCATTCCAAAATGACCACACTTGGAAGTGACAATTAAGGACTAAGTACCCAAAAGCCCCTCTGAAAACAATTCTAGGATTTCCTGGTAGTAAAAGCCATCCTTCTGGGAAACCTAACTTTATCAGTCTCAGCTCCCATCTTTTTCCACTATTTCTTCAGGGTTTTTTTTTTTTTTTTTCCTAGATTTAAGTTTTCAATGAATTCTGTTGTGCCTTTAATATAGATTGAAATTGCAGGTTTGTCTCACTTGCCACAAGCACACTGAGTTTGGGATTAGGGTGAGGAGACAACAGACCAGTTTACGGCTGGGATTGCTTTTCCTTGCGTAGGGCACTACTTTCTTGACCTTAGATGACTAAGGGCAAGCTTTCGCCCAAGGTTAATTATGCACTTGGGGAAAACTCACCAGCTTATTTTCATTTTACACTACAAGTACTCCAAAAGCCATCTTCCTGGGAACTGGGAATAGAGCTTGAGGCCTGTAGGATCGGGTGATGTGGGTAGAGCTAATTTCTACGGGGTGGGAAAACGTGAGGTTAAAAACAAAGGCTGGAGAAGGAAGCCCTAATCAGCTGCACCTGCCTCTTTGGCTCTCACTGAGATAATGAGAGTAGTGCTGTGAGGAAAGACACACAGGAGGAGTGAGGATGACGGATTTGGGTGTATTGACGCCATTTTGGTGTGCTCCTCACCGCAATAACATAACAAGAAAATAAAGATCACCCAGGGTATACTGTGTTTGTAATCAGGACGAAGGAAACTTTTTTTTTTTAAATTCATCAAATATATAGCGGTTTATTTAGATGGTTTTAAATGTTTTCACTGTGAAATTCAGCATAATTATAACAACCATTCAAGGTTTTCTTAACAGGAATCATCTTCTTGCTAGGCAATCACTTTGGCTTCAGGTAGAAATGCCTCCCAGTATTTTATCAGCTGTTGTTGTGTTTGTACTAATGATTCTAAGTACTTGATAATAACAGTTTTAAAATCTTTCACTGGTTCTTTCTCAAATCATCCCACTTCTTTCTGAATCATTTTAGAGATCTGTTCAAAATCTCTTTCTCCTTGTTGTGCTTTGTCCTCCCACTCTCTGATTTCATTTTTAGCTTGCTGTATTTTATCTGGTTTGTGAGCAACCATCGTTTTTGCCTTAGTTAAATGTTTTTTGCACAAACTTATTTGAGCATCTTCCCATTTCTGCCAGCACTTCATTCAATGGTCAAAGACACCTTTCACTGCAGCAATAAGACGAATGTAGTCACTAAGTAGTTGTGAAAACATATGGAAGTCAGCAAAAGCTTGTTCTTGACGTAACTGGTCCATCTTCTCCTCAACCTCTGCAAGCTGTGACAAAGCTCTAGATAAAGCAGTATGATCCTCAGAATTACCTAACATGGCAGCACTTTTAGCAAAGGCAGCTGTGTTGGCTGAAAGTTCTTTTCTATGATAGACCAGAGCTTCAACACTGGCATGAAGTTTCCTAAGTCGCTGATCCACATTCTCAAATTGCTGCTGCTTTTCTTCAAACCATGCATCGAATTCATTCATCTTGATTGTCATTTTGTTGACAGCGTCAGCAGCCTTGTTCACCATCCTCAATATTCCTGCTCCACTCAGAGCCTGTGTATAAACTGCTCTAGGCAGCTCAGAACTTTCCAAGAACTGCCTTAAATCAGGATCCTGTAGTAAAGTTGGATGTTTCACTGTTCATTGAAGATATCTTTCAAGAGCTGCTCTCCGTTTTTCTACAAATTCAGTGGATGATGAATCTTCTTTACCCACTTTGACCTTGGTCATGCCTACTATAGTCTTTTCTGGAGCTGGTGGCACAATATAACCAATATGTAAATACTTGCCTGCTAATTTGCTATGCAAGCCAAGAAAGTCACTGAATCTTCTTTTATCTGAAAATTCACTCTTACTGAACATGGAAAAGGAAGTCTTTGTTGTTACTCTGTATGCCATGTAAACATTCATGCCATCACCAACCTTCTCTGGATCTGATAGACCAATTTCTATATAAAAAATATCTCCATTTGCCTCTTTTTCAATCTCCTCTCCAGATCTAGCAAAGATCACAGCAGCAGATATACTCTTTGATTCAATTCTGGGTGCAATGAATGTCGTAGGAATGACAGGGGTGACTGCAGGAGAAAGTTCTGAAGAGAGGATAGGTTCCCTTTCTGGACTGTCCAGAGAAACTTCTTCTGTGGCTTCTGCAAAAAAATCTCTGTCATCTTTTGTGGGGATATGTGCCATTAAAATATGGATGTATAAAGGCCTCTATGCTGCACAACATGTTGAGACTTGTCTCCAACATGTCGAGACTAGTCACGACTTGTTTTTCCAAACCCAGTACTGATTGGCTTATTTACCTGAATTCCTCCTCCCTTGCCCGAAACTTATTGTTATTCACCCAAAGCCCATTGTTCTGTTATTTGCTTCACTGTTTGCTGTATTGAATATAAAATAAACTCCTGGGACTGAAGCTGGGTTCAACTCCTCAGAGTGACCCTCCTGGCCCCACTTCTCTGTAAGAGTTGTGGCATTGGTTATAGTCTCTGCCGCCCCGACAACCGTCGCCGCTGTGACAGATGGTGCCCCGTGTGAGGGGTTGAGACAGATGGTGCCCCGTGTGAGGGAACTGTAGACCCCTCGCACTCAATCCCTTCAGGTGGTGAGTATCGGACATCCGTTTCAGGCTGTTTAAAGGCACAGCCCGAGAGCGGCGGGGTTTTCCCGTGGGCGGAATTTTCCCAAACGCTCTCAGATCAGGCTGCTTTAGCCCCAGAGCAGCAGGTCTTTCCTGACCGCTCCCAAGGGATTTCAGGCTTCAGGCCAGGAACTTTCCTATCATTCTTTCCTTCATTTTCCTATTCCTCCTCGCTATGGGGGAATTCTTTTTCTCCTGAGCAGCGTCAACACAAAACTCAGTTTTTGGGATTGTTAAAGGCCTCTAAGCTTAAGGTGTCAGAAGAAGCCCTTACCCAACTTCTGCTTTTAATTGAATCTGCCATTTCCCGACAGGTAGACAATCAACAAGCAGCTGAAGTTCTTTGTCTCCACCTTGCTTGTGAAAATGCTAATGCTGAATGTCGGGCTGTTTTAGCTCTCTTAAAGGCACAGTGTCCCCGCTGTGGTAAAGGCTTTCATTGGGCTAATATATTCTGGGTTTCTCTATGCTACAGCCCTTTCTGGAGAACGTTCTACTCATGCCTGTTGTCATTTCACCCAAGCCATTGCAACTATGGGGTGTCCCCAGGCACTTAAAACTGATAATGGTCCTGCATATACTTCTGCTAAATTTCAACAATTTTGCGCCACTTGGGATATTCTTCATACCACTGGCATTCCTTATAACCCTCAAGGGCAAGCCATAATAGAACGTGCCCATCATACTCTCAAACAGCTCTTAAATAAACAAAGGGGGGGGAGATGATGGGTCTAGAGTATGTGACCAAGATGAAAGACTTGTCAAAGCTCTCTTTATTTTTAACTTTTTATCGGTTGCTAAAGATGGTCGTACTGCTGCAGAACGACATTTTATCCCCTCTGACACCCGACCTCGCCCACAGGTCCTCTATAAAGATCTTCAAAATCCCTCCGTCTGGCAAGAACCTGTAGAATTATTAACCTAGGGGCGACGGTATGTGGCTGTTTTGTCTCCCACAGGTCCACTTTGGATTCCCGCTCCAGCTGTGGCGCGGCCCGCGCTCCATCCCTCCCATGGCACTCTGAGCCCAGTCCCGGGTTGCTGCTGCCCGGGCTCGCTGGCCCGGTCGCCTGGGGCGTCACCGCCCGGGACGGCCCCACCTGGAGGCTCCGGGCAGGTGAAAGCAGGATCTGTGCTCCGGCCGTGACTAGGGGTCCCAGACGTGCCCCGCGCTGTGGCTCCCCTGCGCGCCGGCACACTCTGGCCTGCGCCTCTGCCCCTTCCCTTCTCTGAACCGCTGCCACCACCCTTTGGTGGCTGCCATCCGACCCGACTCCAGAGCTACAACTGACACCGGCAGCCCTTCCCCCAGGGATGAACACTGAAGGGTTGCCATCAGACCCGAAATCACCCCTTCCCCCAGGGATGGACACTGAACAACGGAGATCTGCAATACTGGTAACATGGGGAGGTCTGAAAGGCTTCTCCTCCAAAGCTGAGCATATCCTCTCAACTACCGGTGCCCCACTTACACCTGAAAACCTGTTTCTAGCTATGGTTTCCCTAGTGACAATCTATTCTCAATAGTCATCCTATATTATCTTGTTAATCAGTAATTTGTTAATCAGTAAGTTCCCAATGAAAATTTGTTATGTGTAAATTCCTCTATATTTTCTGCTTCTCCTAGTTAGATGGTTCTGTATAGATAGATTTCCAAGTCAGATGATTCCTTTCCAATTGATAGTAAATTTATGTAAATCATTGTTTGTTTGATTTGAGCCTTTATAAATCTTTGAGCCTTCAAGAGTAATAATCTTAGTGAATGTTAAAAGATAGTGTGTAACTTACAAAATGAGAATCGGAGGAAACCTATTGGTCCAACAATCAGGGTATTGTCAGTACAAAGGATTATAATATCTTTTTAAGATCATCCTCTATTGCCATACACACCTAAAAGGCGCATTGAGTCTGCTCACTCCGGCTATGCAATTGATAAGAGCATCGCTCTTACTTAGTAACCTGGTGAAGAACCAGATGGTATCCGGTGGAAAACCAGCACTGTGAGTTTAAAGAGCCTGCTATGGCCGCCATCTAGGCAACTAAGTCCAAGTGTTACTCATCGCTATGCTACTTCTCCTCCTTAAACATATGGAGTGTGCCCCAGCTGTAGCTGGGCTCACAAGGAGTCACTAAGACACCAGGCCCTGAGGTGTGGAGACAATAGCTGAGATAATCTTGGACTTTATCTCATAGAGAAAATTTTACTTTGTCCTAACGGACACTTGTTGGACCAGTGAAAATCCTCTTGATTCTTATTCCATTAACTAAACAAAAGGGGGGAAAAGTGGGGATATGTGCCATTAAAATATGGATGTATAAAGGCCTCTATGCTGCACAACATGTTGCGACTTGTCCCCAACATGTTGAGACTAGTCACGACTTGTTTTTCCAAACCCGTTACTGATTGGCTTGTTTACCTGAATTCCTCCTCCCTTGCCCGAAACTTATTGTTATTCACCCAAAGCCCATTGTTCTGTTATTTGCTTCACTGTTTGCTGTATTGAATACAAAATAAACTCCTGGGACTGAAGCTGGGTTCGACTCCTCAGAGTGACCCTCCTGGTCCCACTTCTCTGTAAGAGTTGTGGCATTGGTTATAGTCTCTGCCGCCCCGACAACCGTCGCCGCTGCGACAGATGGTGCCCCGTGTGAGGGGTTGTGACAATCTTCTGGCACAACTTCTGTGGGTTTTGGACCATTGGAATTTGTACTAATATCTTCTGCAGGAAGACTAGCTGGTTCTGGAGATGAGGGACTTGACTCCAGGGTGGAGACAGTGCTAGCAAACAGGTCCTCTCTGTCCTCCAGCTCCTCAAAGTCGGTGGGCTTCCTGTCCCCCAGTGGAGGAGGTTCCCTCTCGGCCGCCATCTTCGCTCATCCAGACAACTTGGAAGCTTCATTTTTAAAAATAAATTTCATATGTTTATATTGGGCCGGGTGGTATATGATTTTTAAAGCATTAATCATGCTACTCTTGACTTTTATGGAACTATAGCTGGCTTAGGAGACACCTTATATAAATTATGCAAATTATATAATTAAGCTAAGAGGTACCTGAGTAGTACTTAATTAAGCTCAATGAGAGGCCAGGATAGGGAGAATTCAAAGTAGGTTGAGAAGTGTTTATAAAAGAGTTGGGCCATGAACTGGGCTTTAAAGAATAAAATATGTTAAATAGGAAAGGGCTTGGACAAGCCCATGAGGTGGGACGAGACAGACTAAAAGGCCAGTGGTGAGACTAAGCTTGTAGTTGGATTGATATCACCTGGCAAGCAGTCTGATGAAGAGGTTGAGATAGGTGGGTGGCTGTGAAGTAGTGGGAAAAAAGTAAGTTTGGATAGATTGCATCCAGATTCAGAAATAAATGAAATCTTCTGTGGTCAACGTTACACCCTATCTAAGGAAATAATACTCAGCTGGGACAGAGATCTTAAAAACAGAACAAAACAAAACCTACCCCAAAACAAACAAAAGACAAACCAGGATCAGGGTTCTAAACACAGCCCAAGGCATCATAATGACCTTGTAGCCAATGCTGGCAACTGAGACATTTTGTCCTCAAACTGGAGGAAAGAGTTTTGCTTAAAACCCACGGAGCTTCTCTAGCTAGACAGTTTAGAGTCCCTATTCACCTATTTTTACAGACTTTAAAACCAATTGCCATGGAGTTGTTTCCAATTCATGGCCACCCCATGCATGTCAGAGTAGAACTGTGCTCCATGGCTGATTTCAGTGGCTGATTTTTCAGAAATAGATCACCAGGCTTTTCTTCAGAGGTGTCTCTGGGTGTACTTGAACCTCCAACCTTTCACTTAGCAGCCAAACACATTAACTCTTTGCACCACCCAGGGACTCCCTCACAGACTTTAGCATAAGTGATTTCCTACTTTCTTCCCCATTTTCTCTCTTCCTCCTTCAACCTAGGGTGCTCTAAAATTCTATTTTTTGTAATATCTAGATTTTTATATATGCTCTGATTCCTGTAGGTCATCATACCTATCATGGGGTAGGAGCAGTGTAGCTAAAAGTTGGGGTTCTGGAATCAGATAACCTAGGTACAAATCCCAGCTCTGCCACTTACTAGCTTTGTGACCTTAGACAAACCACTCAACTCTCTGTGCTTCAGTTTCTTCTACTTTAAAATTGTATCAATATTATGAATGACCTCCCTGGTTTGTTGTAGGGACTAAATGAGATAACACATGAACAGCACTCAGAATCATGCTGGCACATCTTAGACCAAAACCAAACCAAACCCATTACCACTGAGTCGATTCCAACTCATAGTGACCCTCTAGGACAGAGTAGAACTGCCCCATAGGGTTTCCAAGGAGCAGCTGGTAGATTCAAACTGCTGACCTTTTGGTTAGCAGCTGAGTTCTTAACTACTGTGCTACCAGGACACATTCTTAGTGCCCAGTAATGTCAGCTATGATACTGCACTTTCTGAAACTCTTTTAATTTACTCAGATATTAGATGTCCACTTAAAGCACAAAATCGGAAATGACCAATTAACCCATTCCTCTCATTAGACTTGCCTTGTCTAATTTCCCATGAAATGAACTATTATAACATCCATGTTTGTGATCTTCTTCTCAATCCATAGATAACTGAAACTAGCAGCACCCAGAGAGCTTTCCCTCTTAGTCAGAAGGGAAGCCAGTGGTGCAGCCAGAAATAATATTCAAATTCTGAATCCAGTAGACCATATCACCTGTCTGGCAAATTAAACTCTTACTTCCTGCTCCAAAATGAGTGTATTATACCTGGTGTTTCTCTGAGAGGTGAAAGGAATAACCTGAACAGAAATTCCAACAGGTCTGCAATGAATTGAATTAACATTACTTATTTAATATTTGCCTTGTACTGATTCTAACAGAACACTCACACCCTGGGCTCTCTGCTTGCTGGGAGCAAACACGGGAATGGGCAGATCCTGGACAACATGTGTTGATGATTCCTACACGTGCCCCCAAAGCCAGCCAGAAACATACTGTCTCTCCACCAAAACAGCTTCCCCAACCCCATATCTTTGTTTTGTTAACATGGCAGAGAGTGTAAAGGGGTAAAACGTACACTTTGCAAAAAGAAACTCAAGATAGTGCTTCTTGTTCTGAGTATACAGTAGACAGAGTTAACTTTGTTTGTTTGTTTACTTGCCAGTTCATTTCCTTGGAAGATGTATTGACCAGACCTGAAAGCAGCTGTCTTGTTATAATTAGAGAACCTTTAAGAGATGCCTTCTCCAGTTTTCAAATGGCATTTCAAGGAAATTAAATCTTGTTCTGTAAATAAACCAAAAAACTATTTAAATAACATATATACTGTTATGTATGCTTTCTGTGTGCTCTCAAATCATATCTGATTAAAACATGTATGTATAAGTCTCCTATAATGCTTTCTACACTGTTGTAATGCTTTTAAACACTTGTGCATAAGTCACTTACATGTGAAGTTCTAAATAGAGAATTTCTAAAATTAGATTTAGAAACATATTTCTATAATGCTCTCTAACCATTAACTGTAAGTTGCTAGCAAGTTGTACTAACCTTGAAAATAAGATAATAGAAGTATGTGAAGTAGGTCATAAATAACTTTCTGAAATTGGTCTGTGCACCTGCACTCTGTGATAATGGAATGTAACATTAATCAAATCTCTATAAATTAACAAAACATAAATATGTCACTAAGCAATTCCCATAATTTTTAATGAATTAACTTGGCCTTGAAACATGTAGTAAATGAGAATATACATGTCATACAACAATTCCCTAAATGACATTAAACATAATATAAAATAACAAACTATAAATATGTCATACAACTATTCTTTAACTGACAATAAAACATACCAATTACAGTTGGACATGACAGCACACAGGGTATATAAACCTGCAGATTTCTGCTCATTTTCAGAGAAGAAGACAGACGCAGAAGGTCTCTCTGACAGTGTCTGAAGCCTGGTGAGCTACTGCTAGCCACAATGGACCTCAGACCCTAGCTGCAGAGGATCTCCTCTGAGTTTGAGGGGTGGTCAACTCTCTTTCCCTAGACCACTCGTTAAAGGTAAAAGCCTGAAGTCTAAATATTTGGACTCTAACATTTAAACTAACATTGTAATTATTAACTCTGATTCTCCAATGCTAAATGAATGTCTTGAGGTTTTACTTGTGTGCCTTGCCATGACTACCTTACAATAATCTAAAAGAGTTTACGCAGGACAAACCTGAGTATCTCTTTATTTATTGTTAAGATAAAATCCTCCAGGACATATACCCTTCTCTCTATTGCAATCTTCAATGTTGTTAGCTATTATGTTATTGTTGGATTACTAAAACCCATAGCTTTAAATATATGCGGGGTATCTGGAATTAATCTCTGATTGATCCAAGGAGTCATTCTGTCTAACCAAAAGTAGCAGTATATGAGGAAGCTTCACTATTAGAAGAAAGAAAACCAAATAGTGGAATCTTTCTTCTTCAGTATAGGCATGGCCAAATATAGCATTTTTTTTTCCAAAACCCACTCTATGTAAAATGCACTATTTCTTATAATGTGCTCTGTAGTGTTCTTATATTCTAGGAGTCACTGTCTTTAAATTGTTTCCTTTAACTGGAAGTTTAGTTTAAGCAGTGTCTTTGGGAAGCCCATTTTCATAACAATACTGTCCCACAAAGAAAGGGACTGGGAATTTTAGGGATAAATTACATTCTAAAACGAAGTGACACGTAAGTGAATAGTTTAGGGGAAAACCTGGCTTTTTCTTTTTTTTTTTTTTTTTTTTTTTGGGAGGTGGAAATGAAGCAAGGCCCCAAAGATGTTACCACGATGCTATTGTGCTGGATGAAAATCATTCATTTCTCTTCCAGATCCACCCTTGATCCTTCCCATCTTTGCTCTGTGTCCCAGGGAGTGACCTCTGGTGATTGCATGCACGTGGCTTCCTGACCCTCTAGTTTCCCATTGAATTTAACTGAATTTAGCTAATAGAAGGCACCAGTAGGAGATAAGTGGGCAGGAGGAGAAAGAGGCAAAGACATGTTGAAGTCTTAACCCCAGGTACCTATGAAGGTGACCTTGCTTGGAAATAGTCTTTGAGGATGTTATTAGGGAAGTTAACATCAGGTCTGACTTAGGAGTTAAAATTGGAGCCATTATTCCCTGTCCTTGAGTATAAAGAAGTGACCCACCTGGAGCTGTACTCACAAGGACTTACAAAGATACATCAACTGGGCCCTGAGGTTGAAAACAATAGCTAGGACAATCTTGGAAAACATCTTTTAGGGAAACTTTCACAGAAACAAATACTTAGAACACAAAAGACCTGCATATTTTCCACTCTTATCTTTTTCTATTAGCATTTAGTAAATAGTAAGATTTGTTGGACCAATGAAGACCCTCCTGACTGTTACTATGAAATTTGTACCAATAATTACTAAGAAAGACAATTCAAAATGTAGAGTCATGGTGATCGAACAGTTTTTAGCCAATCTATAAAAAGGTGAAAATTGAATGATTTTACCCATTTGTAATGTCAGTATATACTGATTACTCTGTAATATTCCTCAGACTCTGGCAGACATGGCTCTGGTAACATGCTTATCCATTTCCCACTTTTACCTCTTAGAACGTATGCTGAATAAAATCTTTCTTCTTGCTTTACTATAACTTTGTGGTGATTTCATCCTAGGACAGATCACACTGGAGAAAGTGTGTCCTAATCCCATCTAAGTGGCATCCTTCAGAAAGAGGAGAAGAGACAGAGAGAGCCAGAGGAAGGACAGTTATATGAAGTACATCTATAAGCCAGGGAATACTTGGGGCTACCAGAAGCTGGAAGAGACAAGAAAGATCTACTTCCAGAGGCTTTGGAGGGACCATTGCCCAGCCAACACGTTGATTTGGATTTCTAGTCTCCAGAACTGCAAGACAATAAATTTCTGTTCTTATAAGCCACCCAGTTTGCAGTACTTTGTTACAGCAACTCTAGGAAACTAATACTGTGAGGCTTCCTAAAGCCTTGATACCAATAACACAGGGTGCTCACCACCCTTGTTGTTCCTCTTTACCCTGCCCACACCTCCATGAGTTAAACTCTCTTCAGCCTCCACTTTTAAAAAGTAAGGGACCCTAACTGCTATACTTAGAGATAAAATCTCCACTCTGTGCGTCTTTTAGTTGTCATATTAATTTACATAGCCAAATATGGTGCTTGCCCACATTACACAAAGGGTATAATACGTCCCTTAAATTTTAATATTTAATTTTTATTTTTAAACTCTGTGTCTGTATAACCTTTCCTTTTGCCTAAGCACATGCAGCTAATTCAAATACACACATTTGATTAAACGAAAAAAAATCCACAAAATTTCTTAGAAAATTTTGATAGCTATTGCCAAACTGGCTTTCAATTTACACTCTCACCCACAATACGTGAGCCTGGTGATCTTTGCCAATCCGATAAGTGAAATATGACACTTCATCATTTTAATTTGCATTCCTTTCATAATGAATATTTTTTCATGTGTTTAAAAGTCATTTGTAGTTCCATTTTTGTGTTCTATTTGTCTTTTCTGGCCATTTTCCAATAGGATCTTGATTTTATCAATTTACAAAAGTTCTCTGTATATTAAGGAATTTAGTTCTTTGTAACATGTGCTCTAAATGCATGTTTACAATTTGTCACTTGTTTTTTTTTTTTGCCACATAGACTTTTAAAAATATAGTAAAAAAAGTTTGCCTTGAGCATTGTGCTCTTTTAAAGAACTATCTGTAAGGGATCAAATTGACAACAGCAACTCAAAATATTAGCTACAAAATTTAGGCGACAGTGAGTTGATGCCATTAACAATTCAGAAAAGGATGAGAATGGGTGCACAACTTGAAGAAGATAATCAATGTCACTTAATTTTACACAGAGAAATTGTTTAATCGGTGTGTGCTCTGCTTTGTATATTCTCAACAACAATAACAAAAAAGAAAATTTTTTTAAAAGTAAAAATAAAAAAAGAAAGCAGAAAGTATTGTATGAAAGTAGGATAATCATTTAAATCAGTTAAATAAAGTCTTAAATGTAGCTAGTTCTGATAAATGTGGTTACTTTAACAATGTAATTACCAAAAAAATTTTTGAGGGAGTTTACGTATTTAACAAACGTAATACTGTAATATTTTTTTCTACCATTATACATGATATTTAGAAAATAAAAGAAAGTGAGTAGACAATAAAGTAGAGGAAAATAAAGGAATGGTAAGTTGTAAATTTACAAAGGAGAAGTCAAAATACACCCTCTTCTCACTTATTTACATGGTTAGGTTCCAAAGACCAGGTCATTATGTGAAATCAGCATTATGTGAAAATGAAGGATGACCACATCCATCAGATCACAAAATGGAGGATGGCTACATCATTACATAACTGCCTAATTAAATCATTTCATACTTGCCAAATCACTGAGAATCATGGTCCAGCCAAGGTGACACATGACCTTAACCATCACAGCCAGTGTTAACTCTTGCCTCACACCTCAGCCTTCCTACTGTCAGATGTATGTTGTTAACGCTCAAAATAGTCAGATAGTAGATTTTTTACTATTGTTGTAAATTTGAAATGTCAGATAACGAGATAGTCTATAAGTGAGGAGAAAGTGTATTATTTTACTTTTCCCTTTGACAATTATATAAATACAAAATAAAATTATTTTATAAAACTAAAATAGATACACATACAGGCAAATATATCAATCTTCTTTTTTTTCTCTTTTGAGATTGCATTAGGCTTAGAAAGGACTTCCGACTTCAAGATCATAAAAATGGTCTTCTATGTCTTTCTCTAGTATTTTTACGATTCGACATATTTGGAATTTATTTTGTTGTGTAAAGAGGTAGAGCTCCACCTTCATTATATTTTGACTGGCTATCCAGTTTTCTCTAGGAAGTTACCTTATGGATATATTTGCATACTTTTACAAAGATAAATGTAAAAGTTTATTTATTATAGTATTGTAATGGCAAAATATTGAAAACAACCTTAGTGTCCTTTGATAGAGGATTGTTTACATAAATTATGGTTCATTCTTACATTGGAATAAAATACAGCCATTTAAAAAAAGAGGTTCTACAAGTACTGATATGAAATCACAAAATTATGTGGTTAAGTTATAAATCAACCCTAAATGAAGAACAGTGATTATACCATTTCTGATAAAAATAAGCAATACGAACATAAAACGAAACATATAATGCAGAAGAAACGAGACACAATGATAACTTTGGGAACGGAAACTGGGGAGCTAGGGAAAGGGGGTAGAAAGAATATTTAATCTTTTCTGTAAAGTCATGGCACACGACCGGGTAACGTTTCCTTCTGTTGTACATGGTGTTGTTATGAGTCAGACCCAACTCCACGGCTCCTAACAACAAGTGTTTGTACCATATTCATGTACAGTACCACCTATTTGAGTAAATGGATAAAGAAAAAATAGAATAGATATTTAAAACTCGTCATTACTTTTTGATGGCTTATTCATTATTACGCAATGTAGATTTGTAAGATGATGTTTTTTGCAGTATTAAAACCTGCCCCTTAGTTCAGCAAAACGCATTTATACATGAGGTGTGAAAATGTGGATCCGTAGCACCCTCTGCTGGTAACTAGTTGAAATTTAATGACCCAAAAGTTACTAAAAACCTCCGATTTATTTTATGATCTAGTTTGTAATTATTATCGTGTACGCAAATAGTGTATTATAAGAATTACAATATTTTGTAACATATTTTACTAAATATAATGGTGGGAATTTTTTAGAGTTACAAAACATACTTTTTTTTAATGGTCCACAATTCTAGTGTTTTAACTGTTGTCTGGTGCCAAGTCTTCCCTTTGATAATGTGGAATATTGAGAATAAAATAATAAGACTTTTTAATAACAATTATCACCAATTTGTACAAAAGTTGACATCAGGTGTACTTTGTCCTATCAGCCTGTATATACTATTCCACTTCGTCACCGTTATAGTTCATTCACTCAACAACTATTGCATACTTAATGTGTGCCAGGTACTGTTCTAGGTGTTGGGAATACAAGTGAACAATAAATAAACTTCCTGCCTCATACTTCCTAGAAGAGGAGACAAAAAATTAACATAATTGACTTTATATATTTTAAAAACTCATTGCTGTCAAGTTGATTCTGACTCCTAGTGACCATACAGGACAGGGTAGAACTGCCCCCTTGGGTTCCCAAGGAGTGGCTGGTGGATTCAAACCGCCGACATTTTGGTTAGCAGCTGAGTTCTTAACCACTATACCACCAGAGCTCCGACATATGTATATATTAGGTTACAGAGTGATAAATGCAAAAGAAAGAAAATAAAGGGAGAATATGAAGAGTGAATTTGGCAGATTGCAATTGCAGACGGAGGTACCAAGGAAGGACTCACCAGAAGGTGAATTTGGGTAAAGACCTGAAGGAAGTGAAGGAGGTAGCCACAGGATACCCGAGGAAACGCACTCCAGGGCTAAGGAAGGGCAGATGCAAAAGTCCTGAGGTGCAAGCTTTCCTGACATGTTGAAGAACCAGGAGGCCAGTGTGGCTGAAGTGGAGTGACTATGGGGTAGAGTACGAGGACATGAGGTCATGGCATTAGCGGAGGGAGGACAACTACATAGAATCTTAGAGTGGTTCATGTTTCCGTATTACGCACTAGAATACCAAGTAGATGTGAGAGGTATTTCATTCCTCCCAAATGTGCAACCATAAATACTTGAATTAGAGCTCTATTTAGTTTGCAAGACCAACATGTTTTTATTTTTGTTGCCTGGCAGGTAAGAGTTAGTGTTAGAGCTGTGTTATACAAATATTGCATTCACTTTTGTGTTTTTATGAATACAAAATGGAATCACTTATTCACGATGAATTTTTTCAGTAAAACTACTCACCAAGTAACACACAGTTGAATAATAAATTAAACAAGTTATGTAAAACCCAGGCGTTCTCTACATACCAAAATCAATAGACTCAGCTTGATCATGTTGGCAGGGAGAGGAGGTTTCTCCAAGAAGAACTTCTGCTCCTGAATATCTGGATTTGGGAATTAGCAGCCAGGTGAGTAACTGTTCCATGGGAAATATGATCCTGAATACTGTTAATATGTATCAGCATCATGTAGGTTATTAGAGGGAGATGTCAGTACTTCTAGTTTCATTAAAACTCTTTGCTCCAATTTGCTTTTCCTTTGTCTATAATATCTCTCTGGGACAACTACACTAGGCTGAATACCTGACACTCAACAAGCGATTTTTATCAGCAACAAGTAAGGGCAGTGGGTGATTTTTTTTTTTTTCCCCACTGACTAGGTCAGACGGTGCTCAGTATATAACCAGTTGCCACTGAGTCAACTATGACTCATGGCAGTCCATGTGCATCAGAGTAGAACTGTGTTCCTTAGGGTTTTTAATGGCTGATTTTTTTATTTTTTATTGTACTTCAGGTGAAGGTTTACAGAACAAATAGTTTCTCATGAAACAGTAGTACACATGTTGTTTTATGACATTGGTTAACAACCCCACAACATATCAACCCTCTAGC
>NW_004444048.1:2882759-2893078 GCF_000243295.1 Trichechus manatus latirostris | reverse complement strand
CACAGCCCTCTGCCTAGCAATTCAGTCCCTCAGGGAGTTTGGATGTGTCTATGGGGCTTCCATGACCTTTCCTTGTACAAGTTGTGCTAGTTTCTCCTGTATTGTGTACTGTCTCACCCTTCACCCAAGATACCACTTATCTATTGTAATGGCTGATTTTTTGATGTAGATTGCCAGGGACTCTGCTCAGTAGGTAGACACTGGGGATTCTTTGGTGTCCTCTGCAGGGATGGGACCATTATGAAGTATATCTGAGGCTCTGCTGAGTCACCAGGCACTTGCCACCATCACGCTATTCTAAATGCCAGGTATAGGTGTACAGAAAGGAGCCCTCGTGGTACAATGATTAAGTGCTCCACTGCTAACCAAAAGGTTGGCAGTTCGAACCTACCCAACTACTCTGTGGGAGAAAGGCCTGGTGATCTGCTCCTGTGAAGATTACAGCCTAGGAAACCCTATGGGGCAGTTCTACTTGGTCAAATTGTGTTGCTGTGAGTCAAAATCAACTGATGGCACCTAACAACAACAAAGGTGTGTAGAGATCACTGTGAAAAGGAAGAAAAAGACAATAGACTAGCTTATGACTTTTATTATTTGTGAAAAAACACAATAATTTATTTTTTCTTGGAGTAGGGCTATATGGCTCAGTTTGTGGATGTGCATTTATTTCTTCTGAATGAATCATTAGGGATGGAAATATTTATTTGAGCAAAAATATAGTATCACAAAAGAGCACTGATGATCACACATCTATTACTTGGGCTTTCTGTCTCTCTTGGAAAATGCCTCTCCCTGACAGGAAAAAAAAAAAAAAGAGTAGATTTACTTATAGTCGGCTAGACAAATCCTCAATTGCTGTTAGTGGGGGTGAGGTGGTAGGTAATGTAATTCATGTAGGTTATGTTTAATAAATTAACATTTAACCTTCAATGAGCATTTTCAACCTTTCATCTTTGCTTCTACACCCCTCCATCTCTGCCCATAATGGCCTTCCTACCCTAGTTTATTCACTCTTCCCACCATCTCCCTACAGCTGAGAGCATGGACTTGAGATCTAGATTGCCTAGATTTTTTTCCTCTAAACTCTGCCTTTTGGGCAAGTGACTTAACCTCTCTACGGCGGTTTTCTTATCTGTAAAATGGGGATAATAACAGTATCAGCCTGAGAAATAAATCAGTTGCTATATGTAAAATATAAGTAGTCCCCAATTTATGACAAATTTGAGTTATGATGAATCGTACTTACAACTGTCTTTTTTTTTTTTTTTGGTACATCTCATCATTAGTAATATGTATTACATACAATGCAGCAGTGCATAATTTGCTGATGTTATCATTCTCAGATATTCACTCCCAGATGTTCAAAGATCACATCTATGAAGATACTGATAATAAAAGGCAATAATAATGAAAACTAAAAAAAAAAAAAAAAAAGGTATTTGACTTATGTCACAACCAACTTATGATGGAGTCATCGGAACAGAACCCTGTCATAAATTGGAGACTACCTGTACTTAGAATACTGCATAGCACTAGCAAGAACTCTGAAATGTTAGTTATCATTATTACCCAAAATATGTGAGACACTGAGTAGTTTCTCTCTGCTTCCCTATGTCTTACCCATCGTTATTAGTTACCTATTGCTGTGTAACAAAGCACCCTAAGTTTCAGAGGCTTAACACAATAAGCACTTATTATCTCACTATCTCTAAGGATCAGCAATCCAATGCTTCTGGCTCAAGGTCTCTCATGAGGTTGCAGTCAAGCTCTCAGCCAGGGCTGTGGTTTCATCTGAAGGCTCGATGGTGTGGGGGTGAGGGCATGTGCCTCCAAGATCACTCACATGGTTACTGGCAGGTCTCAGTCCTGCTCTACCTGGGCCTTTCCACAAGTGCCTTACAACTTGGCAGCTGGCTTCCTCCAGATTGAGCAATCCAAGGGAAAAAAACAATGAGAGAAAGAAAGCACTGAAAACAAAGCAACAGTCTTTTTTTTTTTACATTTATTAATTTTATTTTATTTTTTGTGAAAATATACACAGCAAAGAATATACCAAACAAATTCTACATGTACAATTCAATTACATTGTTTACCTTCTTCAAGTTGTGTAACAATTCTATCTTTTTCCAAATTATCCCACCACCGTTAAAGTCAAGTCACTGGTCTCTGAGCAACAGTCTTTTTTAATCTAATTTTGGAAATGACAACCCACCCAGGGATGGATTATCCAATAAACAAGGAATGTGCAGGCTTACTTGTGTTTACTTACTAATCTGTAGTGCACAATTTCACACAGGTTTCACCACATCTTTGATTAGCACTACAGATTAGTAAGTAAATACAATTAAGCCCATGCATACCTTGCTTACTCTAAGCTGGTGCATACCTTGCTTACTGGTTAGTCCACCCCTGCACCCACCACTTCTGCTGTAATGTATTCATTAGTATCAAGTTACTAAATCCAGGCCATACTTAGGGGAGGAGCTTATACAAAGGCAGAGATCATTGGGGACAGCCAACCACACCATCTATTGTGAACAGATTTAGGGAATGTAGTGGCATAGTAGTTAAGAGCTGGGCTGCTAACCAAAAGGTTGGCAGTTCAAATCCACCAGCTGCTACTTGGAAACCCTATGGGGCAGGTCTACTCTGTCGTATCGCTATGAGTCAGAACTGACTTGATGGCACCTAACAAAAACAACAACAGTGGGTTGAATAGTGTTCCCCAGAAATTCACGGCCCAAAACCTCAGAATGCAACTTTATTTGATCATAATTATAATTAGGTAAGGATCAAGGTAAAATCATACTGGATTAGGGTGGATCCTAAATCCATTAAAAGTGTCCTTCTAAGAGACAGAAAAGGACACACAGAAAGACTCGAAGAGAAGTTCATGTGAGATGAAGGCAGAGATTGCAGTCATGCTGCCACAAGCCAAAGAATGCCAGGAGCCACCAGAAGCTGAGGAAACAAGGAAGGATTCTTCCCTCAAGCCTTCTGAGGGAGCATGGCCCTGCCAGCATCTAACTTCTGAAACTGGGAGAGAATGAACGTCTACTGTTTTAAGCCACCAGTTTGTGATAGTTTGTAATGACAGCCCTAGGAAAATAATACAGGGAGTGTCCCTAAATTATTTTTTTTATGTGTGTATGTGTACATATACGTTATTGTTTTCACCAGTGAGGGCCAATCTCTAGCATCTATCATCCTAATAGACCTAGGACACTAGTTTTGCCAATATGCTAATTAGCCAAGGCTGGTTGATGGAGGAGACAGGACAGCAGAGAGACTTGTGGTGGGCCACCTTGGAGCCTAGCCCTTCTGTATAGTGCTAGAGGGCCCCCATGGAATGCATGCCTGATGGCATGTCAGCTGGTCACCCTAGAGTTTCAGCTTAAACTGAGCATGTGCATATTGTTACGCCAACTACACTGAAGTTTTTAAAAGTAAATTATAGACTTTATAACACCTCTTCTAAGACCGTCTGTAAGTCCCATCAACTCTATAAAAACTTTGCCTTACTTTGAGAAATGATGGCTATAAATATAAACATAAATAAAACATTAAAATGAAAGTAGTGGAACTTACATACATTTCTAACTTACATGAGTCTCACAGTGAAAAATCCAGATAAATGGAATGTCTGTGTTAAATCCCTCTGCATAGTAGCTCACGCTGAGAAAGTATTTTGTTGACATAATAAAGCTCTCTCTGGCAGTCCAAAAGGCTGTGGTAGCATTTTGCCTTCACAGAGTTCTGAGGATTTGATCTTCCAGCAAACAAAACTGAAAAAAGAGGGAGGCACCCAAAATTGATAAAATAAGAATAATACAAACTTCATTTTTAAATTTAAAAATGAATAAAAGTAAATTATATATCCTATAATTATATATGTATTTGTGCGTGTCTGTTTGTGTGTGCCTGAAAAGTAATATCTAAATTATTAACACTGGAAGTTCTGAGTAGTGCAATTATGGATAATATTTTACTTTGCTTCAACTTCAAATAAAGCTAGGAAGTATGAATCTTTAGACAAATTACACCAGTTTGATCATTTTGGTTTAAAAATACCAACATTTCTTATCTTCAATATTATCAGTGTGAAGTATAATACAAGTGTATGATTTTTTAAATATTTTATTTCACTGTTGTTGTTGAGAATATACACAGCAGAACATAACACCAATTCAACAATTTTTACGTGTATGATTCAGTGACATTGATTACATTCTTTGAGTTGGGCAACCATTCTCACCCTTCTTTTCTGAGTTAAAAGTGTATAATTTTTAAAAAGAACATTTTGTTTTCTCATGAAGAAACTTGTTAATATAAACTATATAAACTTCTTATACTATTTATAGATCAGACTAAAAAAAAAACCATTGTGATCGAGTCGAGTCCGACTCATAGCAACCCTATAGATCAGAATAGCTAACATTATTTCTATATAATGTTTAAGAATATTAAAAATATAAAATATCTGTCAATGACATTGAATTAAAATTCAATGTTTTATTTCAACAGTAATTATATTTTGTTATGTGTTAGAAGGAGCCCTGGTAGTGCAGTGGTTAAGCACTTGGCTGCTAACCAGAAGATTGGTAGTTAGAACCCACCAGCCACTCAGCAGGAGAAAGATGTGGCAGTCTGCTTCTGTAAAGATTTACAGCCTTGGAAACCCTATGGGGCAGTTCTACTTTGTCCTGTGGGGTCCCTATGAGTTGGAATTGACTTGACGACAATAGGTTTAGTTTTTATTTTGTTTTGTTTTTATGTGTTAAACATTATTCCCAAGATCCCTAGTTAGCTTAAAACTTTAGACTAATACTAAATTGAGTTAATCAATAGATAATTATTGGATAACTGGATAATTTTTTTTATTGTAATTTTTTTTTAATTGTACTTTAGGTGAAGGTTTACAGAACAAAATAGTTTCTCATTAAACAGTCAGTACACATATTGTTTTATGACATTGGTTAACAACCCCATGACACGTCAACACTCTCCCTTCTTGACCTTTTTTTTTTTTTTGGTGAAAATATACATAGCCAAAGATACGCTGTTTCAAAAATTTCTACATGCACAATTCAGTGACATCGATTATGTTTTTCCAGTTGTGCTGCTTTTCTCACTTTAGATGAAGGTTTACAGAACAAAATAGTTTCTCATTAAACAGTTAGTATACATGTTGCCCTATGACAATGGTTAACAACCCCACTACATGTCAACACTGTCCTTACTCAACCTTGGGTTCCCTATCACCAGCTTTCCTGTCCCCTTCTGCCTTCTAGTCCTTGTCCCTGGATTGCTATGTCTCGTTAGACACATTTTGTTTTATGGGGCTGTCCAATCCCCAGCTGAATGGTGAACCTCAGAAGTGACTTCACCACTGAGCTAAAAGGGTGTCTGGGGGCCATACTCTCGAGGTTTCTCCAGTCTCTTTCAGGCCAGTAAATCTGGTCTTTTTTCTGTGTGTTAGAATTTTGTTCTACATCCTTCTCCAGCTCTGTCCAGAACCCTCTGTTGTGATCCCGGTCAGAGCAATCAGTGGTGGTAGCGGGGCACCATCTAGCTGTACTGGACTCAGTGTGGTGGAGGCTGTGGTAGCTGTGGTCCATTAGTCCTTTGGACTAATCTTTTCCTTATATCCTGTTCTCTTCATTCTCCCTTGCTCCCGAAGGGGTAAGACCAATGGAGCATCTAGATGGCTGCTCACAGACTTTTAAGACCCCAGATGCTACTCACCAAGGTAGAATGTAGAACACTGTCTTTATAAACTGTGTTATGCCAATTGAGCTAGATGTTCCCTGAGACCATGGTCCCCACAGCCCTCCGCCCAGCTATTCAGCCCGTCAGGGAGTTTGGGATGTGTCTATGGAGCTTCCATGACTTTTCCTTGTACAGGTTATGTTGGCTTCCCCAGTATTGTGTACTGTCTCACCCTTCACCAAAGATACCACTTATCTATTGTCTATTTAGTACTTCCCCCCACCACTCCCATCCCTCATAATCAACAAAGATTGTTACTTTTTGTGTGTAAATTTTTTCATGAGTTTTTACAATAGAGATCTTATGCAATATTTGTCCTTTTGTGATTGACTTATTTCACTCAGCATAATGTCCTCCAGTTTGATCCATGTTATGAGATGCTTCACAGATTCATCATCGTTCTTTATCGTTGCATAATACTCCATTGCATGTATGTACCATAGTTTGTTTATCCATTCATCTGTTTATGGGCATCTAGGTTGTTTCCATCTTTTTGCTATTGTGAGCAATGCTGCCATGCACATGGGTGTGCATATGTCTATTCGTGTGACAGCTCTTATTTCTCTAGGATATATTCCTAGGAGTGGGATTGCTGGATCATATGGTATTTCTATTTCCAGCTTTCTAAGGAAGCACCTTATCATTTTCCAATATGGTTGTATCATTATGCATTCCCACCAGCAGTACATAGGAGTCGTGATCTCCCCACAGCCTCTCCAACATTTGTTATTTGGATAACTGGATAATTTTTTAAGCAAGAAAAATATTTAAACTTGATCACCAAATATTATCTTGGAAATAAATTGTTGTCAGGTGCCATTGAATCGGTTCCAAATCATAGTGACCCTACGTACAGCAGAACAAAACACTGCCAGGTCCTGTGCCATTCTCACAATCTTTGCTACGTTTGAGTCCATTGTTGCAGCCACTGTATCAATCCATCTTGTTGAGGGACTTCCTCTTTTTTTGCTGACCCTCTACTTTACCAAGCATGATGTCCTTCTCCAGGGACTGGTCCTTCCTGATAACATGTCCAAAGTATGTGAGATGAAGTCTTGCCATCCTCGCTTCCAAGGAGCACTCTGGCTGTACTTCTTCCAAGACAAATTTGTTCATTCTTCTGGCAGTCCATGCTATATTCAATATTCTTTGCCAACACCATAATTCAAAAGCATCGATTCTTCTTCGGCTTCATTATTCATTGTCCAGCTTCTCATGCATATGAGGCGATTGAAAATATCATGGTTTAGGTCAGACACACTTTAGTCCTTAAAGTGACATCTTTGCTTTTCATCACTTGAAAGAGTTCTTTTGCAGCAAATTTGCCCAGTGAAATACACCATTTGATTTCTTGACTATTCCTTCCCTAAACATTGATTGTGGATCCAAGTAAAATGAAATCCTTGCCAACTTCAATATTTTCTGTTTGTCATGATGTTGTTTATTGGTCCATTTGTGAGGATTTTTGTTTTCTTTGTGTTGAGGTGTAATCCATACTGAAGGCTGTAGTCTTTGATCTTCATCAGTAAGTGCTTGAAGTCCTCTTCACATTCAGCAAGCAAGGTTGTGTCATCTGCATATTGCAGGTCGTTAATGAGTCTTCCACCAATCCTGATGTCATGTTCTTCTTCATATAGTCCAGCTTCTCGGATTCTTTGCTCAGCATACAGATTGAATAAGTATGGTGAAAGGCTACAACCCTGACACACACCTTTCCTGATTTTAAAGCATGCAGTATCCCCTTGTTCTGTTCGAACAACTACTTCTTGGTCTATTTACAGGTTCTGCATGAGCATACAAGTAAATATCTTTTTAAAATTTCTGTGAGATAGAGTGGCTATAACTTTACATTATGTTAATTTAAATGTGATCATTTACTTTAAAAATGTGTAAAAGGAATTTATATGATGATGGGGAGCTCATAGTTTATGTGCTCATGAGCTTTTTTGTCATGCCATTTTGGGCTGAAATGAAAGATCACTAAACAGTAACTCAAAGCCATATGAAGATATAAAAAACATTGGTAAAGGTAATTATATATGTAAATATAATGTAAAAATATGAAATATGGTGTAAACATATGTAAATATAAAAGCCAGTAACTTTTCTGATGCTAGGTGCATACGTACTTACAGATATTATATTTTCTTAACGAACTGACACTTTTATTATTATACAATGGTCTTGTTTGTCTCTTTTAACACATTTTGACTTAAAATCTATTTTGTATAATAGTAACAGGCACCCTGCTCTCTTTTGGTTGCTATTTGCTTGTAATATCTTTTTCATCCGTCTTAGTTATCTAGGGCTGCTGTAATAGAAATAGCATAAGCAGATGGCTTCAACAAAGAGATATTTATTCTCTCAAAGTCTAGTAGGCTAGAAGTCCAAATTCAGGGTGTCAGCTCCAGTGGAAGGCTTTCTCTCTGTTGACTCTGGGGGAAGGTCCTTATCATCAATCTTCTCCTCGTCTAGGAGCTTCTCTGTGCAGGAACCCTGGGTCCAAAGGATGCGTTCTGCTCCCAGCATTGCTTTCTTGGTGGTGTGAAGTCTCCCTGACTCTCTGCTCACTTCTCTCTTTTATGTCTCAAGAAAGATTGACTTAAAACACAACCTAGTCTTGCAGATTGAGTCCTGTCTCATTAACATAACTGCTGCTAATCCCATCTCATTAACATCATAGAGGTAGGATTTACAACACAGGAAAATCACACCAGATGACAAAATGATAGACAATTACACAATACTGGGAAGCATGGACTAGCCAAATTGATGCACATTTTTAGGGGACACAGTTCAATCCATAACACCATCCTTTTACTTTTAACCTCTTTCAGTCTGTGTATCTAAATTGAGTATCTTGTAGACGGCAGATAGATGGATCATGTTTTATCCATTTTTCCAATCTCTGCCTTTTAATTGGATAATTTAATACATTCACATTTAAAGTATTTATTGATAAGGAAGAACTTCTGCCATTTACTATTTGTTTTCTGTATATTTTATATGCTTTTGTTCCTCAATTCTTCTATTACTGCCTTTTAAAAAATTTAGTTGATTTTTTGTTGTGTGCCATTTTTATTCCCTTCTTCTTTCCTCTTCTGTACATTTTTTAGTTGTTTTCTTAGTGGTTACCCTGGAGATTAACCACTGTGCCACCAGGGCCCTCTGCATCAAACCTTTCATTTTTTTTCAGATTTCTGATATGCCTCCTCAAGCTTTTTCACAGCTGCATTTGAAAGTGGAGATAAAAAGCTGTTCACAGCTCCCGTGTCTGCTTGTTTTGAAGTTTGGAAAGGAAAAGGCAGCTTTTCTCAATTTCTAAGATGCACCAGGTGTGGGGGATTTTGGAGAGGAAGTCTTAGAGTAGGTGGGGGTGTACATGACTGTAAATGGAGGTCTCCTGCAGGGTGTCTGTAATGAAGGAGGGAGGTGTAGGACTAGTTAGTGAACTGAGGTGGAATAGGGGAAGGAAAACTGTCTAGTGGCTCCTAAAAACAGAGGGCTCATATTATTATGTTTTTTATGGAAATGAGGAGCCCTGGTAGTGCAATGGTTAAGTGTTTGGCTGCTAACCAAAAGGCTGGCAGTTTGAATTCACCTGTCACTCCCTGGAAACACTGTGGGGCAGTTCTACTCATCCTATAGGGTTGCTATGAGGCAGAATCAGCTTGACAGCAACAGGTCTGATTTTTTTTGAACATCACAGTCAGTCTCTAAATACATAGAGTAAACACTGATAGAATTGAAGGCAGAAATAGACAGCTTCAAAATAATAGTTGGAGACTTCAATATACCACTTTCAATTATGCACAGACTATACAGAAAAAAGATCAGTGAGGAAACAGGGGACCTGAATGACACTATAAACCAACTACCCCTAACAGACATATATAGAACACTCCACCCAACAATAGCACAATATACATTCTTCTCCAGTGCACATGGATCATTCTTCGGGATAGACCACATGTTAGGTCACAAAGCAAGTCTCAATAAATTTAAAAAGATTGAAATCATATAAAGCATTTTCTCTGATCTCAATGGTATGATATTAAAAATTAATAACAGAAAGAAAACTGAAAAATATATAAATATATGGAAATTGAACAACACACTATTAAACAAACAATGGGTCAAAGAAAAAAAATTAAAAGAGATATCAGGAAATACTTAGAGTTGAATGAAAAAAAAATCACAATATATCAAGACATATAGGATGCAGCAAAAGCAGTCTTTAGAGGGAAAATTATAGCTGTAAACACCTACATTAAAAAAGAAGAAAGATAACTAAACCCATAACAGAAGAAGAGATTGAAAAGGTAATTAAAAAACTTCCAATAAAAAAAGCCCTGGCTCAGATGGCTTCACTGGAGAATTCTGCCAAACTTTCAGAGAAGCGTTAACACCACTACTACTAAAGGTGTTTCAGAGCATAGAAAAGGATGGACTACTCCCAAACTCATTCTATGAAGCCAGCATAACCCTGATACCAAAACCAGGTAAAGACACCACAAAAAAAGAAGATTACTGACCAATATCCCTCATGA
>NW_004444048.1:2880046-2882114 GCF_000243295.1 Trichechus manatus latirostris | reverse complement strand
TGGATAGGTAGACTCAACCTTGTGAAAATGGCAACTCTATCCAAAGCAATCTGCAGGTACACTGCAATTCCAATCCAAATTCCAATGGTATTTTTTAAGGAGATGGAGAAACAAATCACCAACTTCATATGGAAAGGGAAGAGGTATGGGATAAGCAAAGCATTACTCAAGAAGAAGAACAAAGTGGGAGGCCTCACACTACCTGATTTTAGAACTTATTATACCACCACCGTAGTCAAAACAGCCTGGTACTGGTACAACAACAGATACATAGACCAGTGGAACAGAATTGAGAATCCAGACATAAATTTATCCACCTATGAGCAGCTGATATTTGACAAAGGCCCAAAGTCCATTAAATGGGGAAAAAACAGTCTCTTTAACAAATGGTGCTGGCATAAGTGGATATCCATCTGCAAAAAATTGAAACAAGACCCATACCTCACAGCATGCACAAAAACTAACTCAAAATGGATCAAAGGCTTAAATATAAAATCAAAAACCAAAAAGATCATTGAATTAAAAATAGGGACAATGCTAGGAGCCCTAATACATGGCATAAACACAATACGAACCATAAGTAACAATGCACAAACACCAGAAGAAAAACTAGATAACTGGGAGCTCCTAAAAATCAAACACTTACGCTCATCAAAAAACTTCACCAAAAGAATAAAAAGACAACCTACAGACTGGGAAAAAAATTTTGGCTACGACAAATCCAATCAGTGTCTAATCTCCAAAACCTACAAGATACTGCAAAACCTCAACAACAAAAAGACAAATAACACAATTAAAAATGAGCAAAGGATATGAAGAGGCACTTCACCAAAGAAGGTATTCAGGCGGCTAACAAACACATGAAGAAATGATCACGATCAGTAGCCATCAGAGAAATGGAGATCAAAACTACAATGAGATATCATCTCACCCCAACAAGGCTAGCATTAATCCAAAAAACAGAAAACAATAAATGCTAGAGAGGTTGTGGAGAGACAGGAACACTTATACACTGTTGATGGGAATGTAAAATGTACAACCACTTTGAAAATCAATTTGGTGCTTCCTTAGAAAGCTAGAAATAGAAGTACCATACGATCCAGCTATCCCACTCCTTGGAATATATCCTAGAGAAATAAGAGCTGTCACACAAATAGACATATGCACACCATGTTCACTGCAGCACTGTTCACAATAGCAAAAAGATGGAAACAACCTAGGTGCCCATCTACAGATGAATGGATAAACAAATTATGTTATATCCACACAATGGAATACTACCCAAGGATAAAGGACAACGATGAAGCTGTGAAACATCTTATAACATGTAGGAATCTGGAGGGCGTTACGCTAAGTGAATTTAGTCGGTCAGATAAGGACAAATATCGTATAAGACCACTATTGTAAGAACTCAAGTAAAGGTTTAAACACAGAAGACAACATTCTTTGATGGTTACGAGGGTGGGGAGGGAGGGTGAGGATTATTCACTAAATAGATAGTAGACAAGTTTTATCTTAGGTGAAGGGAAGGACAGCACAAACTACAGGGGAAATCAGTACAACTGGACTAAACCAAAGCTAAGAAGTTTTCTGAATACAATCAAACACTTTGAGGGATAGAGTAGCAGGGACAGCGGTCTAGGGACCATGCTTTCAGGGGACATCTAGGTCAATTGGCATAACAAAGCTTATTAAGAAAATGTTCTGCATTCTACTTTGATGAGTGGTATCTGGGGTTTTAAAAGCTTGCAAACAGCCATGTAAGATGCATCAATTGGTCCCAACCACCTGGAGTAAAGAAGAATGAAGAACACCAAAGACACAAGGAAAGTATTAGCCCTAGAGACAGAAAGGGCCACATAAACCAGAGACTTCATCATCCTGAGACAGGAAGAACTAGATGTGCCTGGCTACCACCAATGACAGCCTTGACAGGGAACACAACAGAGAGTTCCGGATGGAGCAGGAGAAAGGTGGGATGCAGAACTCAAATTCTAGTAAGAAGACCAGACTTAATGGTCTGACTGAGACTGGAGGAACCCTGGAAAACATGGCCCCCAGATTCTCT
>NW_004444048.1:2859305-2879629 GCF_000243295.1 Trichechus manatus latirostris | reverse complement strand
AAGGAGATAACAAAGATCAGAGCAGATACAAATGAAAGAAAGAATAGTGAAACAATAGACAGAATCAAAGAAACCTGAATTTGTTTTTTTGAGATCAATAAAATCAATAATGCTTTAGCTAGACTGACAAAGAAAGAAAGAGAGAAGGTGAAAATATCTAAAATCAGAAATGAAAGTGGGGACATTACAACTAACCCTAAAGAAATAAAAAGGATCATAAGAGAATATTATGAACAACTATATGCCAACAAGTTAGATAATCTAGATGAAATGGACGAATTCCTAGAAACAAATAAACTTCCTACATTGTGTCAAGAAGAAATAGAAGATTTCAACAGACCCATAACAACTGCAGAAATCAAATCAGGAATCAAAAACCTCCCAACAAAGAAAAGTCCTGGATTAGATGGCTTCACTGGGGAATTCTACCAAACATTTATAGAAAAAGGGACCCCAATCTTTCTTAAACTTTTCCAAAGAATATGGGGAGAGGGAACACTTCCTAACTCATTCTGTAAGGTTAGTATTATGCTGATATGACAGCCAGGCAAACACATTACAAGAAAAGAAAACTACAGAACAATATCCCTTAAGAATATAAGTGCAAAAATCCTTACCAAAATACCAGCAAACTGAATCCAAAAGCATATTAAAAGGATTATACACAATGATCAAGTGGGATTTATCCCAGGAATGCAAAAGTCATTCAGCACTAGAAAACCACTTAATATAAAATACCACATTAATAGAATAAAGGAAAAGAGCCTCATGATCCAACATCCTTTTGTGATAAAAATAGTCAACAAGCTAGGAATAGAAGGGAAATTCCTCAATAGGATAAAGTGTATTTATGGAAAGAAAAAAAAAAATACAGCTATCACCATACTCAATGGAGAGTAATTGAGAGCTTTCCCGTTAAGATCAGGAATAAGACAAGGATACCCACTCTCACCGCTGCTATTCACTATTGTACTAAAAGTTCTAACCAGATCAAGAAAAAGAAATAAAAGGTATACAAATAAGGAAGGAAGAAGTAAAAGTATTTCTTTTCACAAATTACATGATCCTATATGTAGAAGACCCCAAAGAATCCACAAGAAAACTGCTGGAGCTAATAAATGAATTCAGCAAAGGGACAGGATACAAGTTCAACACACAAAAATCAGTCAGATTTTTATACATTAGCAATGAACAATTTGAAAAGGAAATTAAGGAAATAATTCCATTTAAAATAGTTCTAAAAGAATAAAATACTTAGGAATAAGTTTAACCAAGAAAGTGAAAGACACGAAAGGATAAATATCCCACTTACATAAAATATCTAGAATAGGCAAATTTATAGAGACAAAAAATAGGCTAGAGATTACCAGGGGCTGGGGAGAGAGGGGAATGAGGAGTTGTTGCTCAATGGTCACAGAGTTTCCTTTGGAGGTGATGAAAAACTTTGGAAATAGTGGTGATAATTTCACAACATTGTAAATGTAATTAATGTTACTGAATTATATATTTAAAAATAGTTAAAATGGCAAATTTTATATTACATATATTTTTATCACAGTAAAAAAAAACTATACATGTCTACTGTAAACATTTTTTAAAAGATAAATAAATAAGGTTGAAAGGTAGCTCAGGAGGTTATTAAAATGCAGATGTTGGGTCTTATCCCCTCAATCACTCTCCAGGAGTTCTGATTCAGTAAATCTGGGATAAAGTCAGGGGGTGAACATCTTTAACAGAAGTCAAGAGTATAACTATGGGAATGAATAGCTTATATAGAGTAGAAGTAAAGATTGTCCAGATTCTAGGATGTCAGTCCTTACTTGAAGACCTAAGATAATGATGAGGTTTTAGATGGAGAGGAAGACTGTGAACCAAATTAAAAAATCTAAGTTTTTTAAAGTGGAAGCTGTAAGTAGGTGGCAAATGACAGTGTTAAGAAGGCATAGAAGAGAGTGGCTTGGGTCTAACCTGATCATCAGAGATGTCCAGTAGGCTGTTTTGGTTAGAGTAGAAAGCATTTGGCCAGTGGTGATTTGCTGAAAAATGCTTGGTGTTATAGAAAAACATCTGGCAGTATAATAAACAATAAAAATTAAAGCAGGGAGAAATTGAAAGTAATAATAATAGCTGATATTTATTGAGCACTTACTATGTCCTAAGCATGATTGTAATTATACTACATATATTAACTTTTTTAATCTTCTTGACAACCCTAGGATTTATTATTTCCGTTTTAGAAGTGAGGAGATGAAGGCTAAGACAGGCTAGTATGCCTGTCTTATTATATCACACAGATACCATTTAAGAGGCTAATGTCCAGCTGAGAGATGATTGGGACTTAAAGTAAAGTATTATAATGAGGTTGAAGAGCAAGAGACAAATTTGAGAAATAATAAAGAGAAAAGTTGATAGAAATTATAAACAAGTGAAAGAAAGGTAGAATGTAACATTGATTTGTTATTGTTTGGGTACTAGATAAGCAGCGTCGTCATTCAGAAAGAGAGAAAATGCAGAAGTCTCCCAAGCATGCAGCACATGCTAGACACACACACATACGCATACATACACATTTATTTGTTTGTTTGTTTTTATCTGTCTGTTTCTTAAGAATTTGAGAGGGAATCTAAGTTAATTATACATAAGATAAAAATCTTCTATTACATCAGAGATGCCTTTGTGTCAAACACATGGGAATGTATGTTAGTCAGTTGAAAATACGAGTAGAGAGTTTTTGAAGCAGATGACATGGAGAGAGAGCTTTGGTAACTATTGAATTATAGATGTTTATTAAAGCCAACTATAAGGTTGCTATGAGTCAGCACTGACTCGAAGGCAACGGGTTTGGTTCGGTTTCTGGTTTATTGAAGCTAAGATTGTTGGTCAGGAATGCTTTTAGCTGCTAGTAATGGACTACCTGACCAATAGTGGCAAAGCAATAAAGACATTTAATTGTCTCACATAACAAAAAATTTTAAGGTAGACAATTTCACACTTGACAAGATGGCTTAATGATGTCGTCAACAGTCTAAGCTCTTTTTATCTTTCTGTTTTGTCATCCTCAATTTATGGCTTTTTGCCCTTGGGCTTGTCACTCATGGATGCAGGATGGCTATTGGTAGCTTCTTGTATCATATATCCATAAACAACATTTAAAGAAGAAAGGGAAGGGGTTGGCTTGAGAAAGATCTCCTTGCCTGGCTTTTTTTTTTTTTTTTCCCCTGTAGTCTTAAGGTAAAATCCTTCTTAGTAGCTCCTCAGATGACTTCCCCTCAGAAGTCATTGTAGAACTTAATCCTTTGGTCATCCCCAGATCAAAAGAACATAGGAAAATAAGTATATTGCAAAGCAAAATGAGATTGCTATTACTGCCTTAAATCAATTATCCTTCATCTCTCAGGTTTAGACATATTCTTCCCCCTCAACCAGAAAAAAAAAAAAATCATGGTTCTGTCAAAAGGAAGAAGAGATAAAAATGGCCTTTTGGTAGATAGGTAGCAATATCAGCCAAAGAATATATGCTCACCCAGGGAGAGCATTTTAAATGAATAAGAAAAAAATGGGGGATGAAGGATGAAACTCTGAGAGAGAACAACATCTGAAGAGATGGAAAGAGGCAGAAGAGGCAGTGAGAGGGGTTGAGAAGGTATAGTCTAAAAGGTACTCACTGTGTGGATACCTTGGTCATTACAAATACAACCACTCCCTGTCTTCATAGAATGTGCCCTAGAGAATGGTAGGTAAGATTATACACCAGTAATTATAGAAAAGCATATAAATTAATATAGGTCTATGGTAGGATTGAGGAACTTTGGCATTATTGACATTTTGAGCCATATAATACTTTATTGTGGGGGGCTGCTCTATTCATTGTAGGATGTTTACCAGCATCCTTGGCCTCTACCCACTAGTTGCTACCTACTAGTAGCATCTAGTGTGACAATGAATTGTAACAACCAAAAATGTCTCCAGACATTGTAAATGTCTCCTGGGGGACAAAATCACCTCTGGTTGAGAACTACTGGTCTATAGCAAGGCTCAGAAAAGGCTGCAAGAGGGCAATGGTGATTGAAATGGATTGTCAAGACAGGATATAATTTAGGCAAGCAAAACTGGAAGAAAGGAATTCCAAGCAGCATTGTGCAAAAACAATGATGAATGATTTCAGATGTGCTTAGGCATACAGCATGTACTCCAGTCTGGCTCACAAGAGAATATTTGAGTGTAAGTCATTGTTTTGAACGGGGGAAAATCATATCAGAATGGAGGTCCAGGAGGATTACTTGGCATTTGTGTTGGATGGATTGGGGCAAGGAAAGATTAAGGGCAGGGATAACAGTAATCCAGAGGGAAGGTATAATGAATAACTAAACTAGGGTAGTGAGAATAGAACAGAAGGAGGAATAAATATGAGAGATTTTGTGGATGTAGAATTGGGAAGTCTTGGTGATAAATGGATGCTCACGTCTTTCCCTCCTGCTTTAAATTCTGTCTTTGAAGACATGAACTCTATTAAAGTTTGGAGCCTGGATGACTAGGAAAATGGTGATGACATCAGCAGAGAGAAAGAAGACAGTATGAGCAGGTTTATGTTTGGGTTTGGACTAATTGTGTTTGAGATCATGATTAACCAGATATCAGCCTTTGGAAATAAAGTTCTGCAGGTCAGGAATGAGACTAGAATTACTGATATAGTTTTGGAAGTGACTAGATTAGAGGTAGCAGCTGCGGTCACCTAGGGATAGAATATAAAGAGAAACGAGGTCCAAGATCAGATACAGGAGGAATGACCTTGCCTACAGTTAGAGGGCATGAAAAGAAAGAGATGTGATCATAATTAAGAAAAAGGGACCTGCCAGAGAGACTGGAGAAGATACAGAATAGTACGGCACTGCGGAAGGGTGGAGAAAATATCAAGAAGGAGATGGTCAGCTTTGTGGACCATGGTGGGAAGTGTCTTGAGAGGTTTAAAGAACCATTTCCTGGCAGAAAATTTGCAGCATGATTTCGAGACATATGGACATTAACTTATTTTTAAAGAGTTGGAAAGATTCCACAAATTCCCCCTTGAAATTCCTTGTCTTGGATAATAAACCATGGGTTCTTAATATTATAAAATTTTTGCTTGCAGCTTCAGTCCTTATCCATCATTTATTCTCAGTGGCAAATGAGCATCACGTACTTATTCTGAGATGATTGGGGTTGAGAGGGTGCATAGGCAGCATGGGTGAAGCACAGAGTGTGGGTTTCTAGTGCTGGGCACTGTACATCTATTACTTTATTTCTCTCTTATAACATGCCTGCAAATTAGGTAGTCCTCTCCTTATCCTGCAGTCCCGGGGTGGCACATATGGTTAAGTGCTCAGCTGCTAACCAAAAGGTTAGCGGTTGAAACCCACCTACAGGTGCCTTGAAAGAAAGGCCTGGTGATCTGCTTCTTGAAGGTCAGAGCCTTGAAAACCCTATGGAGCACAGTTCTACTCTGTACACATGGGGTCAACATGAGTTGGAATTGACTTGACAACTAAGTTTTTTTTCCCCCCCTTAACTTAATGATGAAAAAATAAAAAAAGAAAACTGAGTTTCAGAGAGAGTAAATAATTTGTGAAAGGTTGTACATTACTAATTAGTGAAACTGGGGATTCAAATTCAGGTTTTGCTCTAAAGCCAGTGCTTTCCACTACTCCATGCTGCCACTGTGTTTGAAGACCGTTTATTAAATAGCCTCTTGAATGTCTCTTTCCTCAGTTTAGAGATTGCTATATGATTATCTTTGAGTCTGTCTGCTCTTTGAGGGAGCTAAGTAAAGAATCAAGCTAAGAAGAAAGTAGGAAGGAGTTGTAAGAAACACTAATCCTTTTTTCCCCTTGTTCAGGGATACCCAAAGCTTCTTGAGTTATTTGTTGTTGTTGTTAATTGCCATGACTCCAACTCATGGCGACCTTGTGTATAACAAAACAAAACGTCACACAGCCCTGTGCCATCTTCATGATCTTTGGTATGATGGAGTCCATCACAGAGAGTTCAATGTGAGGGTTACTACCTCCTCCCTGGTCAGCAGGAAGTTGTTGGGTAATTACCTTTCCCCTCTTTGGACGCCACCAGCCCTGGGCACAAGGAGTCATATACCTTGGTATTCCCCCACTTTTGATAGTGTGGCCAACTCTGTCTGTAGAGTGAGTCTAATTTTACATGGGGATTAGGTTCTAGTGTGTGCAAAACAGGGCTGAAAGTAAATTCACTGAGTCCAAGTTATCCTGGAAAATCTTAGATTTCCTTTAAAGTACTGTATATGTTATTTTTGAGTATTCGATTTGGTGTATGTGTGTAGACACATATGTAATAGGTACAAGAATTATAGGAAATATAATAAAGATAATTTTTTGCAGTATTTTTCATTATGAGAAATATAAAAGAATGAAATTTTTTCATGAGTTTGTAGAATTGAATTTTGGATGAATTAACTATTTCCTTTTGATAGAGAGCAACTTTGTCTTCTGCTAGTCCTCTTACTCCTGTCCCAGAAATTATTAATAGCTCAAGGCAGAGAACATTTACGAGCGTCCCTTCTCCTACAGATTTAGTAAGTTATAGGAGAGAAATTCTGCAGGTGAGCGCATGTATTGTTTTGTAATGACTGTAATAACAGACTGTTAAAACAGTGATGACAGAATGAAGCCGGGCTCTGGGGCTCTGAAGTCAATCTGAAATTAGTGTCTCTGGGGACTATTAGGCATCTCTTCTTCAAGTTCAATGAAAGACATTGCCCACAAGTAACGATGTGGTATACATCAAGTGTGGAGAATTCAACTTCTTTTAATATTTTTAAAATGTTTAACCCTTTGGTGACCCAATTATTTTCTCCTTTGAATTTTTTGTTGAGACCATGTGTTTTTCGCTAATGGAAGGCATGCTGATTAAAGGACCAATTCAAAATTTTTGTTATGAGTTATGGATTTTGATACCCATTATCTGGGATCACATACGTCACCACAAACACCAGGATGTAGTAAATCCTACCAATATGAGTCAATGAAATATGTGGCAAGAATAACTTATAGGAGATTGAGTCTCTTGAAAAGCACCACTGCAATGCATTATTACTTATTGGAAAGGCATTATTTACTATTCAGAAACTAGAAAAGAAGGGAGCCAGTAACACCTGGAAACAATGAATGGCATAAAAGAGAAAATGGCCACTATGACTGAATGAAGACTGGCAACAGCTTATTCTTGTGATAAGTACATTCTCATAAGAACATAGTAACTGAGAAACATAGTGAGGAGGCTTATCTCACAGAAATAAAGGCAAATCTGTAAAACGTTTAGAAAATTCACACATCCAGGAGGCATCACCTAAGAGTATGCCTAATCTACACAAAAATGAAGCTCCTACTCAGAATTTTTTAGTTTCACGCATTTCAAAAGTCTCCCACTTGAGGCTAAACACGTTAAAATCGGGTTACCTTCTTCCTAAAGAACTCTAGAGGCATAAAAAGTGGTTGGGATACGGTATGCCCCATGAGTCCCCAAAGGGTTAACACTGTTTAACTGGCTTTCTTAAAATATAGTATGGTGGCAAAGTAACAATTCTGGTTGATGATGGTCCTGTTAATTTGGGAAGAGCATTTTTGTTTTCTAGGAGAGTTTACATGTAACAATGAGGGAGAACTGCAGGACCCTCCTATCAATACTGGAAGGGAATAGGACAGACATAGCCATATTGCTGTCATAGTCTTCTGTGGCTATTCATTCCGCAAGTACCTATTTCACTTCACTTCTCACTTTCCTTTAAGCTTTGTCTTTGTACCTAATTCTCTCTTGGTTGCTAACATCAAAAGAACCCTTACATGGGGATGTCATTTGATCTAGAAGTCACTGCCAGGCATGCTCTAGAATTTACTCATTACTCATCAATATCTATCACCCCATCCCTCTATCCCCTTATCATGCTGTACTTCACCTCTTAAAACTTACCGCAACTACCTGATTTTTTAAAAATAACATCTTTATTAAATTTTAATTCACTCTTTTAAAGCGTATAATTCAATGTTTTTTAGTATATTTACAGAGTCATGCAAATATCACCATGAATCAGTTTTAGAACATTTTCATCACCTCAAAAGGAAACCCTGTACCCATTAGCAGTCACGCTCAATTTTTCCCCAACTCCCCCAGCCCTAGGCAACCACCAATCCCCTTCCTCCTTTCTGTCTCTACGGATTTTCCTATTCTGGACATTTCAGCTAAGTAGAATCATACAATAGATGGTCTTTTGTGACTGGCTTCTTTCACTTAGTATAATGTTTTCAATACCAAAATGATGTTTACCTGTGTTTTATTGACTATGCAACGGCATTCAGCTCTGTGGATCATGACAAATTATGGACAACATTGAGAAGAATGAGAATCCCAGAACACTTTATTGTGTTCATGTGGAACCTGTACATAGACCAAGAGGCAGTCGTTTGGACAGAACAAGAGGATACTGAGTGGTTTAAAGTCAGGAAAGGTGTGCATCAGGGTTGTATCCTTTCACTATACTTATTCAGTCTGTATGCTGAGGAAATAATACAAGAAGCTGGACTGTATGAAGAAGAATTGTGCATCAGGATTGGAGGAAGACTCATTAACAACCTGCAATATGCAGATGATACAACCTTGCTTGCTGAAAGTGAAGAGGACTTGAAGCACTTACTGATGAAGATCAAAGACTACAGCCTTCAGTATGGATTACACCTTAACGAAAAGAAAACGAAAGTCCTCACAACTAGACCAACAGGCAACATCATGATCAGCGGAGATAAGACTGAAATTGTCAAGGGTTTCATTTTACTTTGGTCCACACTCAACACCCATGAAAGTAGCAGTCAAGAAATCAAAAGACTAATTGTATTGGGCAAATCTGCTGCAAAAGACCTCTTTAAAGTGTTGAAAAGCAAAGACGTCACTTTGAGGACCACGGTGAACCTGACCCAAGCCATGGTATTTCCAATTACCTGATATGCATGCGAAAGCTGGACAATGAGAAAGGAAAACCAAAGAATAATTGATGCCTTTGAATTATAGTGTTGGCAAAGAATATTGACTATACCTTGGAGTGCCAGAAGAACAAACAAGTCTGTCTTGGAAGAAGTACAGCTGGGATGCTCCTTGGAAGTATGAATGGCGAGACTTCATCTCACATATATGTTATTAGGAGGGACCAGTCCCTGGAGAAAGACATTATGCTTGGTAAAGTAGAAGGTCTGCGAAAAAGAGGAATACCCTCAATGAGATGGATTGATTCAGTGGCTGCAACAATGGGCTTAAGCATAACAACGATTGTGAGGATGGCACAGGACCAGGCAGTGTTTCATTCTGTTGTACATAGGGTCACTACGAGTCAGAACCGAACGGACGGCACCTAACAACAACAATAACAATGTTTTCAAAGTTCACTCATGTAGAATGTATCAGTACTATGTTCCTTTTTATTGCCAAATAGTATCCGATTATATGGATGTACCAGGTTTTATCTACCCATCCGCCCACCTGGGGACATTTTGCTACATGATTTAATTGCTTATGTTCTATCTCCTGCATGAAAACGAAGCTCCATGAGGGTAGGAACTCTTCTGTTGTTGTTTACCACTCTGTCCCTAGCATCTAGTACAGAGTTTGGCTTGTAGTAGAAACTCATAAATTTGTCAGCTGAGCGATTCAATCATTCATCCGACCAACATTTGTTAAATACCACATTTGTGTTCAACACTCATTCTTTTCCAAGCTAGGCCGCTGGGAATGGGAGATAAATATGACAAAAGATCTGTCCTCAAGAATCTCATAATCTAGTGGGGTAATATCTGTGGAAACAAATAGTTAAATAAAATTAAGAAAACTGATTTTTAAAAAGGAAGCGGACAAAGTGCAGTGCATAGACAAAGGGTTTAATTTTGCTTGAGGGAGTCAGCGAAGACTTCGCAGCAAAGACTTCAGTTGAGGCTTTTAAAAATAGGAGTTTGTCAGATTGACAGAGAGGGAGCTGGAGTGGTGGTACTTCAACCAGAAGGAGCAGCTGAAGCAAAGTCTTAGAGCCTGCCCTACAGGATGAACATGGAAAAGTAGCAATGCTGGAGCTTTCGTGTAGAGGTGGTGAAGGAACCCACAGAGGATTAAATCATCTAGCAAGCCATGTTCAAATCAAAAAGAATCTTATATACTAAATCAAAGAATTAAAATTTTTTCCCAGGTATGTAAGAAATTGGCAAAAAATTGTTGCATCTAAGGATATACTGGGGGACTAGAGGCAGGGGTGGGAGAAACAGCTGGCAAACTTTAAAAAATCAGGTACATATTCTAGGTTATTCAAAGCTTCCATTAAAGAAAATTCTTTAGACAATGGGAACCCACTGTACACTTTTGAGCAGGCTGTGCCAGGATTGTATGAGCGGGCAGGAAAGCTACTTTGGACGTAGTGAGAAGTGAGGTGGGCAGGAGTCTAGAGGCAGGAGCCAGACCAGGACGGACGTGCAATTGAATTTGATCCGTGATCTGTTTTCTTTCCTCCTCCTTCTTGACGTCCCCAACTAAAAGATACATGGTATTCCTACACTCGGCGACCCACTCACAGACACTAATTCAAGGGTAATGTGGTAACTTGCTTGAAACACTGGCACCCCCAGGAGTGAGTGGTGGGCGAGGCTCCGGGCTGGGCTGTGGTCTGAGTCTTGGTGCCGGGAGAGGCTCTACCCTCTGGGGGCAGCCTAGGGGAAACACAGCTGTAGTCTCTTCCTGCTGATGCAATCTGCCGGAGAACTCGAGGTCTCGGCTGCAAGAAGGCCCGTCCGCAATCCCTGCCGCCACGTGTGGCAGCCACCGCCCCAGCCACTTCCCAGACGGTCCCTGCAGCCGCGACCGCGCTCGCCAGCCGCTGACTGGGGCCACTCGGCAGGGGCTGAGACGGATTGGATTTGTCCTGCGGCTCAGCCGCAGCTGTGCTCACGGCCAAGAGAACAATGAAGGTAACTACTTATGATTTTGTCTGTATTTTACAAAAATGAGTGTATGGATTCAACAGACGATTCCTCAGAGAAAGAAGAAACAATTGGCAGAAAGGGGACAGAGGAGGACCACCACAGGTCGTCTCCAAACAAACTTCTTTAATATCATGTTTACCAATCATAGTTTGTCAGAACCTTCCATTCTTTTCGGATTTCTGATGTGCCTCCTCAAGCTTTTTCTCAGCTGCGTTTGAAGGTGGGGATAAAAGGCTGTTCACAGTTCCCGCATCTTTTGTTTTGAAGTTTGGAAAGGAAGAGGCAGCTTTTCTCAATTTCTGAGATGCACAGTGTGTGGGGGATTTTGGAGAGGAAGTCTCAGAGTAGGTGGAGGTGTACCTGACGGTGAATGGGGGTTTCCTGCAGGATGTCTGTAGTGAAGGAGGGAGGTGCAGGATTAGTTAGTTGACTAAAGTGGGGTTATATTGTATGTTTCTTGTGGAAATGAAACCTTCTAGGAGTTAGGAATCATATAAGCCTAAAGGCATTCTTTTATTAAACTGTGAGAGCACCCTAATGACTTATTCTTATGCAAATCGAGAATAATTAGCCTAGCTGCCTGTAAATTCTGAAGTTGAGGGTGTAGAGATGTACACTGCTGAGTGTTTTGTTTTCCTGATCTCACACCTTGGAAAACCACAATGATGTTAACACCTGAAGAACAGCTTCTTCAGAGGAAAGTGAAGGATGGGCAAGTAGCCCTGCCATCTACCATCTTGGAATTAAGAGATTCCTATAATGCCATCTGATCTCCTGGGAGAGACAAAGCCATGATTCAGAGCTTCAAATGAAGGGCGTGAAGTATGATTCTCAACTGTGTTTATCCACCACCCATCACACACCACGATTTCATTTAGAGCAAATGATACGTAAATGGAAAAGCTTTCTTCACAAAACAAAATTTTCCACTGTGACTGATCTGTGACTGAGCGGAAGCACTGCGTTTTGTATTAAGAAATGCAAATGCACCACAGTGAAAAATTGAGCAATCTCCTTCTTATACAGCTAGATATTCTATTTCTGACTTGCTCATGCCTGTAATTTCAGCAGAAAAATATACTTTGAGTTTTCTTTAGTGAGTAAAAGGAGACAATTATGAAAATAAACAGTCTTTTCCAGCTCTTCCCTGTTCCATGTGGAGTTGTGGTTGATGATGCATTTTTGTAAGTCAGGGGGTTCTTACCATGAGTCCAAAAACCCCTGTCTCTTTTATAAGGTACTTTTATAATGCAGGAAACTCCATTTCTGCTCTTTGACTTCAGAGATTCCTATAAGGCAATTTGATCTCTTGGGAGATATTTTTCCAAAATTCACCACTGCAGTTGAGTCCATTCTGCCTCATAGCGACCCTACAGACAGAATAGAACTGCTCCGTAGGGTTTCCAAGGAGCAGCTTGTGGATTCGAACTGCCAACCTTTTGATTAGCAGCCGAACTCTTAACCACTGCACCAGCAAGATTAGGATGATTATATTCTAGGCACGATCAAGGACTGAGTGAGATTCCTTTGTTTTTATTCTTTAAAAACCTTTCTACCTACATTTTACATATGTATTGCTATCATCTTTATAAAAAAGCAAAACAAAACAGAAAAAAAGGACTTTCTGTGTATGGCACCATGATAGGCTTTGTCTTCAGCAAATTCTCTTCTAGGAGCTTGTATTTTAATATGAAAGCATATAGAATGGGCAATTGATTTAAAAAAAATCATATACAATGAATAGCATGTGTATAAAAATGGTGAGTACATATTATGGTTTGGTGACTTGAGGTGGAGATTTAAAAGAGGCACATGTGTGAATGGGATAGATACAAGCAGAGTCATTGTCAATGACATATGGCTAAGTGATAAAAAGAGAAGATTTGAGTACAGTGTGTGGAATGTGAAGGGGAGAAGACAAGAGGCTTGGGTGCCAGAGGGGTTGACATTTCAGACACAGAACACGGCTCTCCAGCAAGGCTTATAGATGCAAAGCTAGTTAAGCAGGCCTAACATAAGAACATCTTTGGAGACTTCGGTGATGAGAAAAAAGGAGAGAAAGAGGAAAAAAAAAGGACAAAAAAATTAATTGTGGCCAGTATTTCATCTAGTGAGTTTCAATACTGAGTAACTCCATTTGATTTTAGAACTACACAGAGTAACGACAGTTAAGAACATATGCCATTTGTATGCAAGAATTTCACTTGCCTGTTAGTTCATTGAAGCTGAGAAGGTCTAATTATTTGAAATAGGTTTAAAACCTTATGAAAAAAAGGAAATGAAGTCCTGATACATGCTACAGCATGGACATGGATGGACCTTGAAAACATTCTGCTGAGTGAAAGCAGTCACAAATGGACAAATATGGTATGAATCCCATTTATGTGACATATTTAGAATAGGCAAATGCATAGAGGCCGACGTTTATTGGTATTTACCAAGGGTGGGCAGGAGGGAGGGGGAAAGGGGGACTCAGTGCTCAGGGGATGCTGAGCTTCTGTTAAGAGTGAAGATAAAATTTGGGAACAGCTAAAGATGATGGTTGAACAACAGGATGCACATAATTAATGTCGCTGAACTGTACATGTGAAGATTGTTGAAATATCAAATGCTTTGTTACATATCTATTTACCACAATTAAAAAAAAAAACTTATGAAAGGAAGTCGAAAACAGTCATTTGATCACAACAGAGGTGTATGCTAATAATTAAAACCAAGTTATAGCTTTCTTCAATAAATGTGTATTTCCCAATTTTTATCATAACTTTAGGTTTTCTCCCTTAGTTCATGCCAGACATTTTATTTTCTTATTTTTTATTGGTAAGAAATAAAACTAGGGAAGTGAACAACTAGAAAACTGAGAGTAGTGTTACTAACCTAATTGAGAGGTCTGGGCTTATGAGTAAATTATTTCTGTGCATAAATGAAGAATTGTTTATAAAATGTGGCCACCTCAAGTGTTTGGATTGGCTATATCTTTTGGAGTTTCAGGTTGCCTGCTTCTTTGAATGATCTCTTCTCAACCTGTATAAACCAAAAAAAAAACCTAACCCATTGCTGCTAAGTCGATTCTGACTCAATGTATTTAAGAAGATGGAAAAGAAGAGACTTCTCTATTTCCTTTTACCTGCTTGGTAACCACAATTCCATAACAGATGCCTCACCAAAGATGCTCAGTGGAATGTTCAGCCTTACTCCCAAGGAGGTTTGGTTACCGCATTGGAGGGTGGGAATCTGGGACCTTCCATGACAGACATTATCCAGGCATCCTCTGCTTTCTATATTATACTATCATTCTGTTTAAGCACAGGAGGAAACTGGCTGCTCACCTTATTTTATGGTGGTAAATATGTGCAGTGTTTGTGTTGTAACTCCCCCTCTGCCACCACCAACAGCTGTTCAAATGCTCTCAACACTTAACATAACATATGATAAATGTCCTTACTAATGGGCTTTCCTAAGCTTCTGTAACAAATTTGGCAGTGCATGTCAGTGCCCATTCAACCAAGGTCACTGAAATTGGATTAGACATGTGTTAGATGCAACTCAAATCTTAAAAATGTTTCAAAATTAAGCAGCTGGGATGCTCTGATTCATAAACATAACTTTGCAAACATTTTCATCATAAGACCTAGTTAGTCTATGATTCACAAAGTCAATGGTGAATGCAAAGCCAAAGCAGAGTCTGTCTTTCCATATATAACAATAAGTTTGAAGTGCCAATTGCATCGGATTAATCCTCTCAAATCCAAAAAGCTGAATTATGACAGTACTTCTAAAAATAGATTACTTACATACCTTAAAATAACTGAGAAACTAGATCATCTTATTAACACAACCTAGCATATCATGTAAATTTTTTTCTATTGTCATATAGGCTATGCCTTTTTAAAAAAATAATTTGTTGTTGGTGTCGAGAATATACGCAGCAGTACATCACCAATTCAACAATTTCTACGTGTACAAATTCAGTGCCACTGATTACATTCTTCAAGTTGCGGAACTATTTTCACCATCCTTTCAAATTGTTCCTCACCCATTAACATAAACTCACTGCCCTCTTAGTTTTCTGTCTACCCTTTTTAGTTGCTATTGTCAATTTGATTCCATTTAGATAGCTCTTTAAAAGAACTCAATGCTCAAATAGGCCAGGCGTTTTTTGTGCAAAAGTTATTTTGCAAAAACTTTTCTTCTGTACAATGACTAATGAGAGAACGAAAATTTTAAAGAGTCAGTCATGATCCAAAAAATACAGGAAAAAGTTCACGAAGAAAAGAAAAAAGGAAGACAAATTTCAAAAAAAGAAGAAGAAGAAGCAGAGGAAACTGCCGGGTCCTGTGTCATCGTCACAATTGTTGTTATGCTTGAGCCCACTGTTGCAATCACTGTGTCAATCCATCTCATTGAGGGTCTTCCTCTTTTTCACTGACCCTCTGCTTTACTAAGCATGATGTCCTTCTCCAGGGACTGGTCCCTCCTGATAACATGTCCAAAGTATGTGAGACAAAGTCTCCCCATCTTTTCTACTAAGGAGCATTCTGGGTGTACTTCTTCCCAGACAGATTTGTTTGTTCTTTTACCAGTCTATGGTGTAGTCAGAACTCTTCACCAACACCACAATTCAAACGCGTCAATTGTTCTTCGGTCTTCCTTATTCATTGTCCAGATTTTGCATGCATATGAGGTGATTGGGTCAGGCACACCTTAGTCTTCAAGGTGACATCTTTGCTTTCCAACACTTTAAAAAGATTTGCCCAGTGCAATGTGTCTTTTGATTTCTTGACTGCTGCTTCCATGTGTGTTGATTGTGGATCCAAGTAAAATGAAATCTTTGACAACTTCAACGTTTTCTCTTTTTATCTTGATGTTGCTTATTGGTTCAGTTGTGAAGATTTTTGTTTTCTTTATGTTGAGGTGTAATCCATACTGAAGGCTGTAGTCTTTGATCTTCATCAGTAAGTGCTTCAAGTCCTCTCTACTTTCAGACAGCAAGGTTGTGTCATCTGCATAACGCAGGTTGTTAATGAGTCTTCCACCAATCCTGATGCCCCGTTCTTCTTCATATAGTCCAGCTTCTCCCATTTTTTGCTCAGCATACAGATTGAATAAGTATGGTGAAAGGATACAACACTGGCGCACACCTTTCCTGATTTTAAACCACGCAGTATCCCCTTATTCTGTTCAAACAACTGCCTCTTGATCTAAGTATAGGTTCCTCATGAGCACAATTAAGTGTTCTGGAATTCCCATTCTTTGCAACGTTATCCATAATTTGTTATGATCCACAGAGTCAAATGCCTTTGCATAGTCAATAATACACAGGTAAACACTTTTCTGGTATTCTGTGCTTTCAACCAGGATCCATCTGACGTCAGCAATGATATCCCTGGTTCCACGTCCTGTTCTGAATCCGGCTTGAATTTCTGGCAGTTCTCTCTCAATGTAATGTGGCAACCGCTTTTGAAAGATCTTCAGCAAAATTTTACTCGTGTGTAATATTAATAATGTAGTTTGATAATTTATACATTTGGCTGCATCACCTTTCTTTGGAATAGGTATAAATATGGATCTCTTCCAGTTGGTTGGCTAGGTAGCTGTCTTCCAAATTTCTTGGCATGGATGAGTGAGCATTTCCAGTGCTGCACTGGTTTATTGAAACATCTCAATTGGTATTCCATCAATTCCTGTAGCCTTGTTATTTGCCAATGCCTTCAGTGTAGCTTGGACCTCTTTCTTCATTAACATTGGTTCCTGATCATATGCTACCTCCTGAAATGGTTTAATGTCGACCAATTCTTTTTGGTACAGTGACTGTGCGCATTCCTTCCATCTTCTTTTGATGCTTTCTGCATTGTTTAATATTTTCCTTGTAGAATCCTTCAATATTGCAGCCGAGGCTTGAATTTTTTCTTCAGTTCTTTCAGCTTAAGAAATGCCAAGCATGTTCTTCCCTTTTGGTTTTCTATCTCCAGGTCTTTGCACATGTCATTATAATACTCTACTTTGTCTTCTCGAGCTGCCCTTTGAAATATTTTGTTCAGCTCTTTTACTTCATCATTTCTTCCTTTAGCTTTAGCTACTTGACATTTCAGAGCAAATTTCAGAGTCTCTTCTGACATCCATTTTGGTCTTTTCTTTCTTTCCTGTCTTTTTAATGACCTCTTGCTTTCTTCATGTATGATGTCCTTAATGTCATTCCACAACTTGTCTGGTCTTTGGTCATGTGTCAAATCTATTCTTGAGATGGTCTCTAAATTCAGGTGGGATATACTCAGAGTTGTATTTTGGCTCTCGTGGACTTGCTTTAATTTTCTTCAGCTTCACCTTGAACTTGCATATGAGCAATTGATGGTTTGTTTCACTGTCGGACCCTGGCCTTGTTCTGACTGATGATATTGAGTTTTTCTATAGTCTCTTTCCACAGATGTAGTAAATTTGAGTCCTGTGTATGCCATCTGGCGAGGTCCATGTGTACAGTCACTGTTTATGTTGTTGAAAAAAGGTATTTGCAATGAGAAGTTGTTGGTATTGCAAAATTCTATCATATGATCTCTTTCCTCGTTTCTATCACCACGGACATATTTTCCAACTACCGATCCTTCTTGTTTGTTTCCAACTTTCGCATTCCAATCACCAGTAATTATCAATGCATCCTGAGGCATGTTTGATCAATTTCAGACTGTAGAAGTTGGTAAAAATCTTCAGTTTCTTCATCTTTGGCCTTAGTGGTTGATAGCGGAACATTGCCTGATATAGTGCTGGAAGAAGAGCCCCTTGGTTTGGAAGGCACTCAGAAGACGACTGGGAAGAGCTGCTTCCACAAAGTAGAGTCGACCTTAATGTCGTGGATGGAGTCAAGCTTTCAGTACCTTCATTGCTGATGTGACACGACTCAAAATGAGAAGAAATAGCTGCAAATATATATTAATAATCAGAACGTGGTGGAATGTCTGAAGTATAAATCTAGGAAAATTGGAAATCATCAAAAATGAAATGGAATGCATAAACATCAATATCCTAGGCATTAGTTAGCTGAAATGGACTGGTATTGGCCGAATAGGACAATCATATGGTCTACTATGCCAAGAATGACAATTGGAAGAGGAATGGCGTGGCATTCATTGTTAAAAAGAAGATTTTAAGATCTATCCTGAAGTACAACACTGTCAGTGATAGGGTAATATCCATATGCCTACCAGGAAGACCAGTTAATACGACTATTATTTGAATATTTAAGCTAAAAAGAACCAATTCACTTGTTCTTTATTTTTATAGGTAGAACTGATATTTGATCAATTGCATTAACAATCCATGCCTTAGTGTAAAAAATGTTTTGTTGTATTTTGACTGTAGATGGTTATTTGCTTTAGGAATCCCTAAGAAGCTTGGATATGGGATTATTGTTGTTGGATGCCATCAAGGTGATCTTGACTCTTAGTGACTCCATGTGACAGAGTAGAACTACTTCATAGAATTTTCTATGGATTTTCTAGGCTGTAATCTTTACAGAAGCAGATCGTCAGGTCTTCCTCCCGAAGTTAGTGGCTGAGAGCTTAACTGTTGTACCACCAGGGCTCTTTAGAGGATCTAGGATTAGAGAGGTCAAATTATATTTGACTTCTTGTAAGTCTAGAGAGAAGAAGGAGCACCTGCTAGGATGTTCTAGGCCAAACATGGCACAATGTCTCTTATGTGGCTGACAAAGATCTCAATGCATTTGGGCATCTCCTGGCATGAGCCCAAGAAAGGATTTGCACAGTGTTATCACTCGGCAGGTGTTACCTGCATTAAAGGATGATGTCCTAGTCATCTAGTGCTGCTATAACAGAAATACCACAAGTGGATGACTTTAACAAAGAAAAGTTTATTTCTTCACAGTCAAGTAGGCTAAAAGTCCAAATTCAGGGCATCAGCTCCAGGGGAAGCCTTTCTCTCTCTGTTGGCCTTCTCATCAATGTTCCTCCAGACTAGGAGCTTCTCTGCACAGGGACCCTGGGTCCAAAGGACGCACTCTGCTCCTGGCACTGCTTTCTTGGTAGTATGACGTCTCCCTGTCTGTCTGCTTGCTTTTCGCTTTTATATGTCAAGAAATTGCCTCAGGACACAACCCAATCTTGTAGTTTGAGCCCTGCCTTACTAACATAACTGCCGCCCATCCTCCCTCATTAATATCATAGAGACGGGATTTACAACATATAGGAAAATCACACAATACTGGGAATCATGGCCCAGCCAAATTGACACACATGTTTTTGGGGGGACATAATTCAATCCATGACAGATGATTTTGCCAAACACAATTCATTTCATTTTAGCTGATTCAGATACAAAGTTATATTGTTTTGCTTTAGTTCAGAATGTTCGTTCAGGAATCTGAAACCATAATGAATGTTTCTTTGAACTTTGAAGATAAAACCCATTACCATTAAGTCAATTTCCAGTCATAGCGATCCTACAGGACAGAGAAGAACTGCCCTATAGGGTTTCCAAAGCTGTAATCTTTACCTAAGCAGACTGCCACATTTCCTCCCTGCACCCCCTCCCCCCGACAGAGCAGCTGGTAGGTTCCAACTGTCGACCTTTAGGTTAGCAGCCAAGTGCTTAACCGCTGAGCAACCAGGGCTCCTTTTGAAAATTAAAGGTAGAGTTAAAATGGAGCTGCGAATTTGAAACAGGTGAAGCCGAATGCATTACTCAGGGTTTCCATGGTTGTCAGTGTTGCAAGGTTAGTGCTGGTATTTGTAGAAGAAATACATCCAGGCTTGAGGAAGGACTTCTTTGCTTAACTAAGATAATAATACTTGGCATTTTTAAAATGCCACATAAATAACATAATCTGGAATTGTAACCTCAAAACATTCCTTTGAGGAAGGCATTGCAGATATTATTAACTCCATTTTACAGACGAGAAAATAAAGATCAGGAAACTTACTAGACTTGCTTAATGTCAGAAATGTTATTGTGTGCCATCGAGTGGATTCTGACTCATAGTGACCCTATGTGACAGAGTAGAACTGCCCCATAGGGTTTCCTAGGCTGTAATCTTTTTATTTATTTTTTTATTTTATTGTTGTACTTTAAGTGAAAGTTTACAGTTCAAGTTAGTCTCTCATACAAAAATTTATACATACATTGCCCTCCCTATACTGAAACAGCACATTCTTCCTTTCCAGCCCTGATTTCCCATGCCCATTCAACCAGCTCCTGACCCTCTCTGCCTTCTCATCTTACCTCCGGACAGGAGCTACCCATTTAGTCTCATGTATCTACTTAAGCTAAGAAGCACACTCTTCATGAGTATCATTTTAT
>NW_004444048.1:2856491-2858930 GCF_000243295.1 Trichechus manatus latirostris | reverse complement strand
CTTTGTTATGCTAGTTGACCTAGATGTCCCCTGAAAGCATGATCCCCAGACCTCTGCCCTGCTACTCTGTCCCTCACAGTGTTTGGTTGTATTCAGGAAACTTCTTAGCTTTGCGTCTTAGTCATCCAGTGCTTCTACAACAGAAATACCACCAGAGGATGGCTTTAACAAAGAGAAATTTATTTCTTCACAGTAAAGTAGGCTAAAAGTCCAAATTTAGGGCATCAGCTCCAGGGGAAGGCTTTCTCTCTCTGTCAGCCTTCTCATCAATGTTCCCCCGGACTAGGAGCTTCTCTGCGCAGGGACCCTGGTCTAAAGGATGTGCTCTGCTCCCAGCACTGCTTTCTTGGTGGTATGAAGTCCCCAATTCTCTGCTTGCTTCCCTTTCCTTTTATCTCTTGTAAGGTAAAAGGTGGTGCAGGCCACACCCTAGGGAAACTCCCTTGACATTGGATCAGGGATATGGCCTGAGTAAGGGTGGTGTTACAATCCCACCCTAATCCTCTTTAACATAAAATTACAATCACAAAATGGAGGTGAACCACACAGTTCTGGGAATCATGGCCCAGCCAAATTGATACACACATTTTTGGGGGGACATAATCCAAACCATGACACTTTGATTTAGTCCGGTTGTTCTGACTTCCCCTGTAGTGTGTGTTCCCTTCACCTAAGATAATTCTTGTCTACTATCTAGTTAGTGAATAACCCTCTCCCTCCCTTCCCACACTCGTAACCATCAAAGAGTGTTTTCTTCTGTGTTTAAACCTTTTCTTGAGTTCTTATAATAGTCGTCTTATACAATATTTGTCCTTTTGTGACTAAATTCACCCAGCATAATGCCTTCCAGATTCCTCCACGTTATGTTTCACAGCTTCATCGTTGTTCTTTATCATTGAGTAGTATTCCATTGTGTGAATATACCATAATTTGCTTATCCATTCGTCCACTGACGGGCACCAAGGTTGTTTACATCTTTTTGCTATTGTGAACAGTGGTGCAATGAACATGGGTGTGCATATATCTATTCATGTGATGGCTTTTATTTCTCTATGATATATTCCAAGGAGTGGGATTGCTGGGTAGTATGGTACTTCTATTTCTAGCTTTTTAAGAAAGCGCCAAATCAATTCCCAAAGTGGTTGTACCATTTTACATTCCCACCAGCAGTGTATAAGTGTTCCAGTCTCTCCACAACCTCTCCAGCATTTATTATTTTGCGTTTTTTGGATTAATGCTAGCCTTGTTGGGGTGAGATGGTATCTCATTTTAGTTTTGATCTCCATTTCTCTGATAGCTAATGATCGTGAGCATTTCTTCATGTGTCTGTTAGCCACCTGAATGTCTTCTTTGGTGAAGTGTCTGTTCATATCCTTTGTCCATTTTTTAATTGGGTTATTTGTCTTTTTGTTGTTGAGGTGTTACAGTAACTTGTAGATTTTAGAGATTAGATGCTGATCAGATTTGTCGTAGCAAAATTTTTTCCCCAGTCTGTAGGTTGTCTTTTGAGTCTTTTGGTGAAGTCTTTTAATGAGCATAAGTGTTTGATTTTTAGGAGCTCCCAGATACCTAGTTTTTCTTTTGGTGTTTGTGCATTGTTACTTATGGTTCGTATTCTGTTTATGCCGCGTATTAGGGGTTCTAGCGTTGTCCCTATTTTTTCTTCAATGATCTTTATCGTTTTTCATTTTATATTTAGGTCTTTGATCCATTTTGAGTTAGTTTTTGTGCATGCTGTGAGGTATGGGTCTTGTGTCAATTTTTTGCAGATGGATATCCACTTATGCCAGCACCATTTGTTAAAGAGACTGTCTTTTCCCCATTTAACGGACTTTGGGCCTTTGTCAAATATCAGCTGCTCATAGATGGATAAATTTATGTCTGGATTCTCAATTCTGTTCCATTGGCCTATGTATCTGTTGTTGTACCAGTACCAGGCTGTTTTGACTACGGAGGTGGTATAATAAGTTCTAAAATCAGGTAGTGTGAGGCCTCCCACTTTGTTCTTCTTGAGTAATGCTTTGCTTATCCCATACCTCTTCCCTTTCTATATGAAGTTGGTGATTTGTTTCTCCATCTCCTTAAAAAATACCATTGGAATTTGGATTGGAATTGCATTGTACCTGCAGATTGCTTTGGGTAGAATTGTCATTTTCACAATGTTGAGTCTACCTATCCACGAGCAAGGTATGTTTTTCCACTTATGCAGGTCTCTTGGTTTCTTGCAATAGTGTCTTGTAGTTTTTACTGTATAGGTCTTTTACATCTCTGGTTAGATTTATTCCTAAGTATTTTGCTTCTTGGGGGCTATTGTAAATGGTGTTGATTTGGTGATTTCCTCTTCAAAGTTCTCTTTGTTGGTGTAGAGGAATCCAACTGATTTTTGTATGTTTATCTTGTATCCTGATACTTTGCTGAAATCTTCTATTAGTTCCAGTA
>NW_004444048.1:2853441-2854713 GCF_000243295.1 Trichechus manatus latirostris | reverse complement strand
GTCCTCCTGGTGTATTGACCCTTTAATCATTATATAGTGTCCTTCCTTATCCTTTGTGGTGGATTTTACTTTAAAGTCTTTTTTTGTCAGAGATTAATATTGCCACTCCTGCTCTTGTTTGAGTTTTGTTTGCTTGATATATTTTTTTCCATCTTTAGAGCTTTAGTTTGTTTGTGTCTTTAAATCTTAGATGTGTCTCTTATAGGCAGCATATAGAGATGGATCGTGTTTTTCTAATCCAATCTGCCACTCTCTGTCTCTTTATTGGTGCATTTTGTCCAGTTACATTCAGTGTTATTATCGATAGGTATGAGTTTAGTGCTGTCATTTTGATGTCTTTTTTGTATGTTGTTAACAGTTTCTTTGTTCCACTTAATTTTCTGTGCTGAGTCGTTTTTCTTTATGTATTTTCCTTTCAACTTTTTCGTCGTTGTTGATTTTGTATTTGCTGAGTCTTTATATTTTTCTTGTTTTTTATTTTGACTTGTGTTGTTCGTTTCATTTGTGGTTACCTTAATATTTACTCCTATATTTCTAAGTTGAAACTGGTCTTTTATTTCTTTATATCACCTTGACTTTCTCTCCATATGAAAAATCTATGTCTACATTTTTTAGTCCCTCTTTTTTGTCTTAATGTTGTCATCCTTTACAGATTGACATCTGTGTTTCCCCATTTTCAGTGTTTTAGCTTTGATTTATTTTTATGACTTCGCTATCTAAGTTGATATCTGGTTGCTCTGTCCTGTGTTCTACTCTTGGATTGTTATCTGGTGTTATTGATTTTCTAACTGGAGGACTCCTTTTAGTATGTCTTGTAATTTTTGTTTGATTTTTGCAAATTCCCTAAACTTCTGTTTATCTGGAAATGCCCTAATTTCACCATCATATTTGAGAGACATTTTTGCTGGATATATAATTCTTGGCTGGCAGTTTTTTTCTTTCAAGGCTTTACATATGTCATCCCATTGGCTTCTTGCCTGTATGGTTTCTGCTGAGTAGTCCGAGCCTATTCTTATTGACTTTCCTTTGTAGATGACTTTTTGTTCATTCCTAGTCACTCTTAAAATTCTCTCTTTATCTTTGGTTTTGGCAAGTTTTATTATAATATGTCTTGGTGACTTTCTTTTGGTATCTATTTTATGTGGGGTTCGATGAGCATCTTGGATAGATATCTTCTCATCTTTCATGATATCAGGGAAGTTTTCTGCCAACAAATCTTCAACAATTCTCTCTGTATTTCCTGTTATCCTCCCCTGCTCTGATACTCCAATC
>NW_004444048.1:2839139-2853341 GCF_000243295.1 Trichechus manatus latirostris | reverse complement strand
GCCAACAAATCTTCAACAATTCTCTCTGTATTTCCTGTTATCCTCCCCTGCTCTGATACTCCAATCACTTGTAGGTTATCCCTCTTGATAGAGTCCCACATAATTCTTAGGGTTTCTTCATTTTTTTAAATTCTTTTATCTGATTTTTCCTCAAATAAGTTGGTGTCAAGTGCTTTGTCTTCAATCTCACTAATTCCAACTTCCATTGCCTCAGTTCTGCTCCTATGACTTTCTACTGAGTTGTCTAATTCTGGATTTCTGATTGTTGCCTCTCTATGGATTCTTGCATCCTGTTAAATTTGTCATTATGCTCTTCTCTAATCTTCTTAAGTTCCTCTATTGATTGGTCTGTGTTTTGCTGGATCTTCTTCCCGATATCTTGAAGAGTTCTGTATATTAATCTTTTGTATTCTGCCTCCGGTAATTCCAAGAAATTTTCTTCCTCTGGAAAATTTCTTGATACTTTATTTTGGGAGTTTGCTGAAACCATCACGGTGTGCCTCTTTATGTGATTTGATATTGACTGTTGTCTCTGAGCCATCACTAAGTTATTATATTTATTTATTTTATGTTTTCTTACTGTGTCCTAGCTTCTTGTTCTGTTTTGTTTTGATATGTCCAAATAGGCTGCTTGTTTGAGCTAGTCTGATCACTGGCACCCCTGAAGCTCCAAAATCCTGCCACCAGATGGCCAGACCTGCCACTAAGTACGTGAGCCCAGGAGTCTGCCCACTCCTCCTGTATGGATTCAGCTCAGGTGTCAAGGTAGTTGACCACCAAGAGTGTGGTGCAGGCTCTCAGCTACAGTCCTAGACAGGCATGGGTGAGTGGTGTAGGCACAGGCATCCGGCTGCAGTAGGGGGTCACACATTGAGCAAGGCAGGGGGCCAACTGCTGCCCCCGAGTGTCTCGGAGGAAAGCATATCCCTGTTCCCTAGAGCATGTAGATGGGTGAGTTTTACAGCTGGACTATGAGCACCCAGTGGTGTTGGCTGTAAGGCCTGGGGGGCACCACTTATTTTGGGCCCCTGTCGCAGTTGGCTAGGTAGCATGGGTGGAGCCACCCGTACTCAGGTCCCTGATGTGGGTAGGTGAATACCTTGCTCAATGGGCAGAGAAGTGTCAAATGTCACAAACCTGCCACTTCACAGCTGAAACAGTTGAAGTTAGACTTCAGTTATATACCCTGTTGTACTGTGGTAATAAGGGCTTACCCTGTTGAAATGGGCCTGCACAAGTCTCTGCAGGGGGAAAGGCACTCAAAGTCCGTGGACCCCTTATGCCTGTGCCTAGGCAAAGGAGCTGTGCCTACCCTGAGTTCCTGGCTTAGGGCAGGCAGCAGATTATTTTTTCCCCTGTTTGTTAATTTGTTCCCTTTTAAAGGCTGGGAGAATGGGTCAACAAGCATGATGGGTCTACTTCTGGCCCAGGGCACTCAGCAATTGCTGAAGCCATCCTGGACCCAGTGCAGAGCAGGGACCAGGGAGGTAAATGGGAGAGAGGTTTTTCCCAAATACAGATATTTTTGATCCACACGGTAGGCCAGATGCAAGTACTTATCTTCCGCCAGTCGAGGGCTTCTTCTCACTGGTTCTGGATGGCCGAGTAGACTCTCTCCCATTGGGTCTCTCCCGATGTGGAAAACGCCTCCCAGGCACTGCTGCTTGCCTCACCACTCACTACGAGCCGATCTGGCCTGAAGGGCTCTGGCTCCTGCTAAGTCAGATCTGGCAACTCCTTGCTACTTCCAAACTGCTCCTCCTCCCACTCAATCCAATTCCTCAACTTTGCCTTTGATGTTCAGGGCTCCTAGATTGTCATATATAATTGATTCACTTGTTTTTTCTGGTCTTTGTTGTAAGAGGGAGCACCAGAAGTGTCTAACTACTCTGCTGTCTTCACCCCTTCTCCTAGGCTGTCATCTTTATGGGAGCAGATTGCCAGGTCTTTTCTCCTTCAGAATGGCTGGTGGGTTTGGAGCAGCTGGTATGTTCAAACCACCGACCTTTCAGTAAGCAGCCAAGTAGTTAATCACTTGTCCTACCACGGCTTCCCATAAGGTCAGAAATAGTAGAGCATAATGAGAAACTAGATATTCTGACTCACAGTTCAGTGTTCTGTCTACCTCACCAATGGGCTCGGTCTTTTCCTCCATTCTGGCATGAACCTTGCATCATGTTGGCAGTTCACAGATATTAGTTGAGCTACATCAAGTGCCTAGTTCTAAACTTCCAAGATCAAGTTTAATTGATTCTGTTTTATACTTCCCTATTTTCGATCCTCAACCCGTTGCCATCAAGTCTATTCTGAGTCATAGCGACCCTCTAGGACTGAGTAGAACTGCCCCTTAGAGTTTTCAAGGAGCAGCTGGTGAATTCAAACTGCCAATCTTTTGGTTACCCGTCAAGCTCTTAACCACTGTGCCACCAAAACAAACAAAAAAATCCATTGCCATCAAGTTGATCCTGACTCATAGCAACTCTATAGGACAGAGTAGAACTGCCCCATAGGGTTTCCAAGGAGCAGCTGGTGGATTTGAACTGCTGACCTTTTGGTTGGCAGCCGAGCTCTTAAATGCTGTGCCACCGGGGCTCCACTGTGCCATCAGGGCTCCCTGTCTTCGAACAGCAGGCATAGTGTCCCCATGTCTAGATTTCTTTGGAGTTAAAGATTTGATTCCTAAAAGAGAGAGAGTTACAAAAACACAGAGAATAGTCAAGTATTGATGTTTTAATGTTTATGGCTTCTATTTTCTGGTTGATATTTTTACAGAATATCAGTGGTGAAGTTGCATACAGATTGTAAGTATAAATAGGTTGTAAGTGTATAGGTTTTAAACTTTTCTGGGTTAATTCATATAAAAAGATGTTACATAGTAATATGAACTGAACACATCAAAAATTGTAACAACAAATGCCAGTCTGCTAAATAGCTACTCTTTTCAGATTTAGGCAGTATGTGAAAGGAAACGGTCCTGTCACATCCCAAAGAACTGATTCAGAATATAGGACATAGTCATGTGTCTGGGAATGTCAACTGATTCCAATACTATTTAACATGTTTTTCTTTGTTGCAAACAATGCAGTTTTTTAGCAAACTAATTAATGCACACGCTGACAAACAAATCCAACAAAAGAGGCACTTAGAGGCAGTGCTCATTGAATCCTGGAATTTTGAAAGAAAAAAACTATTAGGTCATTTTGCACATTTACTTTTGCCAAAGAAGTATTGTTCTTTTGAGTTTATTTTTCTAGCTTTTAGTTCTATTCCATTTAAATAACTCAAGAAACAGGGCTTCAAATTCTCTATAAACAATTTCTGCCATATATTAATTATGTTTACTGTTTGAAAGTGTCCTGAGAATTAACTTACTTCTCTTTTGTTTTGGTTATTCACATTAACCATTTATACTTGGCTATGCTGATAATTTTTCATGAGTTTTTAAGTTTATTTTTTTTTATTATAAAGTGTATTTTTCATTATTTGTTATGAAATACAATGTTAATAGCAGAACTTTGATTTTCTTTATTTATTAACATGAGAGCAAAATATTTTACTAGTAATGTCAGTAATTCAATAAATAGGTTGATACAGGATGTCGGTAAGATTTATGTTCCTTTAATTGTTTAATATATGCCTTTTATATTAATACCGTATATGCTGGTAAACCAGACACCTTCCCTCCTCTTTACTAAAGTATTTTTCGAGTGTTATGTGGAATATCAGTCTACTACTGGATTCTAAAGGAATCGTTTGCAACCATATGGACTTAACTGCATAGTTTGAGATAAAGTTAATGATTCAGCACCTTTGTTAATGCTTAGTTTAATTAGAAATGCCTTGTATTTGCTTGTGCACACATGAATTGATTTTTGACTAAGCTTATTTACTGCAGCATTGTTTGTTATAACAAAAGTTGGAAGTTTCCTACAAATTCATCAGGTGTAAAAAGAATGAGTTAAAAAAAAATGAAGGCGTGGAGTAGGGAAGAATGAGTAAGCTCTTTGTGTATAAATAAGAGAAAATTTTCCATGAGGCTTTTCATTATATATTGTTTGATTTTTGACCCATGTGAATTTTTTACTATCTATTTAAAATAGAAATTAAAAAAAAAAAAAAAAGAAATAGAAATGCCTTGTACTGAAATTACCTTGACACTAAAACCATTATCCAGAAAATCTGAAATACTGGGTAATCCAGTATAATTTGGTTATGACCAAGGATATGGCTTGACAAAATTTCCAAACTCCTGTATTTAAATATAACTGACAGAAAATTAAGGAGCCCTAGTGGTGCAGTGGTTAAGTGCTTGGCTGCTAACCTTAAGGTTGGCGGTTCGAACCCACCAACTGCTCCATGGGAGAAAGATGTGGCAGTCTGCTTCCCTAAAGATTTACAGCCTTGGAAACCCTATAGGGCAGTTCTACCCTGTTCTACAGGGTAACTATTAGTCCAAATCGACTCAACAGTAACGGGTTTGGTTTTAGTTTTTGGTTTAAGAGAAAATTATCTATTGAGAAAGAAGGTTAAATGTAACGTGTGCCCCAAACTTTATAGTAACTACTATACTAAGGGTATATAAAACAAACCAAAAACCCATTGCTGTCGAGTCGATTCCAACTCATAGTGACCTCTTCTTCAAAAACCTACCATTTATACCATAATGACCAGTAAACATTGGCTGGTTTGAGTTTCATTTAATTAAACACTTACATAGCATAAAGGGCCAGGTTTTATGCTAGGTAATAGACAAACAGAAATAATTCTAGTAATATTCTTACTCTTGAGAAACAACTCTATTCAGGGAGAGAAACATATAAAAAGCAAATGCAATAAAGCATAATAGGTGCAGCACGAGAAGTCTGCACAAGGTACAGTGGGGCATGAGAGAGATTGCGTTCAGAGAAAACAGAAAAGTCTTTGCCGTGGAGGTGATATTTGAGTAGAACAAAGAAAAGATGGCCAGATCAACAAGGAAGAGTGTTCTAGGCACATACATGTTTCACTTTCACACAACCCCATATATCTGGATCCAGAAGTTTTAAGCAAAAAGGAATCAAAACTTGATGATTTAAGAAATTGTCAGCCTATCAAGATTGCAAAAAAATTCTAAAATTAGGAGATTCACTGCCAGAAAAGTGTGCTCTGGAGAGAAATCCAAGGGTGAGTTACTTGTGGAGTGAATTAAGAGGCTGTTGCTGGGATGCAGAGAAGAGATGATGGTGGCTTGGGCTAGTTGGGTGGCTGTGGGTAAAATATAGAGGAATGAGTTGGTTTTGCTGGGACTTTGTGTCTGGTCCTTTGAGCCTGTAAATGGAAGCACGTGGCTCCGCTCTTGATGAGCCCTGTTTCTTGGCTGTCTGAGCTCTCTGACCAGCTAATACTCCCTGGAATGCTCTGTCCTCTTGTCCATTTAGGAAAGAGGACATTTTCCTGAATGTTTGCACTCTAAATTCCTGCTTGGACTAAAAGTCCAATGAGGAGTGGTCTCTAGCCTGCTGCTCTTTCCCACACTTCTCTGTTAATCAGTCTTCCAGACATCAGTGGGCAGCTCATGGGACCCTCTTGATCCATGGAAGAGTCACCATCATACCTGTTTCACCAGGGACATAGACCAGAGGGTGGGGCCGTCACGTTCTCCAGTACCACAGTTAGAGATAAAGAGAGAAAGATAATAATACTGTTATGAAGGCACAAAATGACCCAAAGCCTGTGAAGAAAAAAAAGTGTCTTGATGAAGAGATCCTAAAACCAGAAGAACCACAGAAGCTGGTACCAGAAGGTAGAAAAAATTGAGATTGTAAGTGGTACAACCAATAGCAAAGTAGGAAACAGATCCATCCTTTCTTTTCATTTCCCTCAGTATGATTACCTCAGTTTACTGTAATGCATTTATTGAACAAATATTTAAAGAGTACCCACTATGCAAGCATTGGATGCTGCTCAAATGATAACATCTACAGAGAAAATCTATTTTCCCAAACTAGGTCACATTCACTAATGCAGGGGTTAGGACTTCAATATATCTTTTGGGGGGACACAATTCAATCCATAACATGTGGTTACCTTTTTTTTCTTCTTTTCTGAGACAGCATTTTGTTTATCCTGTAGTTTAGTTGCCTTATTTTCTTTCATTGGCTTGCTTTGCTATATATGTATTACAAATTTCTTCCAAACTCTCCAATATTTTCTCAATAAGACTTTGCATAGGTCAAATGTGTCAGTTTATCAGTTTCTTTTTTTTTTTTTGGATTCTTTTTCTGCTACCCTTCATGTTCCTATTCCAATATCTGTTGGTGGTCTGAGAGACTGGTTTCTCTCTAAGGCAGCTGCACAGCTGTCTTCCTAAGAATTCTCCTTGGCATTCTTTCTTCTCTCTCTGCGTTAGGTCCCCAGTTTTCTGAATCTCATGGCTTACTCTTTCTTAGTTCGCTTCCTCATTTGTGTGGAACACATTCTCCAATAGTTTCCAAATAAAGAGTGGACAAGAGGTAAATATTTAGAATCCTTGTATGTCTGAAAATGCCTTTATCCTATGCTAGGTTGATATTTGATTGTGAATAGCATTTTAGTGATTTTTTCATCAAAATTTTAAAATCTTTGTTTTATTGTTTTCTAGTTTCCTGTGTTGCTAAGGTAAAGTCCAAAGACACTCTTATTTCAGATCTTTTTTGCATATCACCTATTTTTGTTCTTGCTGGAAGCATTTAAGATCTCTTGTTATTGCTAGTGTTTGGAAATTTTATGGTGATGTGGGTCCTTAATCATTCATTTGAGGAAATTTTCTGGTCATATATCTTTGGTAATTTCCTCCCCTCATCTGCTTTCCCCGTGTTCTTCTCAAATGCCTATTAGTTAGATGTTAGACTTCCTTGATAGATCTTCTAATTGTTTAATTTTTTTCTCCTAATTCAGTTTTTTTGGATGAAGAAAGATTTCATCAATGTTATCTTCCAAATTTTACCATTAATTTTTAATTTTTACCCATTATATTTCTAATTTACAAGAACTCTTAAGGTTCTTTCATTATTCGTTTTTAGAAACATCTTGTTCTCATCATTCATGAAATACCTTCCCTATGTTTCTGATTAAAGTTAATTAGAATTAAATTTATAATTATAATTACACTTAAAATTATAAATATATTAAAATTAATTTTTTTTCCTTCTACTTTCTGCATTGGCACTAGCTTTTTTGCTTCTTTCTCTTTTTGAGGGGAGAGTAGATCTTTGCCTTTCATGTAGGAGGCTTAGTCTTTTAGTGCTGCTATAGCAGGAATGGAGCCCTGGTGGCATAGTGGTTAAGAGCTCATCTGTTAACCAAAAGGTCAGCAGTTCGAATTCACCAGTCAATCCTTGGAAACCATAGGGGGCAGTTCTACTCTGTCCTATAGGGTTGCTATGAGTTGGAATCGATGGCAACAGGTTTTATAACAGAAATACCACAAGTAGGTGACTTTAACAAACAGAAATTTCTTTTCTAACAGTTTAGCAGGCTAGAAGTCCAAATTCAGAACCCTGGCTCTAGAGGAAGGGTTTCTTTGTCAGCTCTGGGGAAGCGTCCTTTCTCTTTTCAGTTTCTGTTCCTGGGTCCCTTGGTGATCTTCATGTGGCTTGGCAGATCTTCCACATCTGTGCTTGCTTACCTAATCTACTCTGATATGGCCTCATTAACATAACAAAGAAAACTCTATTCCCAGATGAGATTACATGCACAAGTATTGAAGTTAGGATTCACAACACATGTTTTTGAGGGACACAGCTCAATCCGTAGCAGAAGCTTTCCTCAAATATCTGGTGACTCCTGACTATCCATTTATATTTAAGAATGAGGCATTAAGAAGCTGATGGGAAGATTTGTGCACTCCTTGGCTCCTTCCCTGCTTGTCTCAGTTATACAATCACATGGAAGGTTCTTGGCCATTTCATTGGAGGACTCCCACATGTTAACTCTAGGCCTTTTCTCTGGGTGTTAATGTAGTTTTCCCAGGAAGAATCATCTAATTTCCTACAAAGAACTTCCTAGGAGTGTTTTGGGAGGAAGGCATACAGGACTAACGATCTTAACATTTAGATGTAGATTTATACTTCATCCCTCTGAAAACAGTTTTTAGATTCCCCCAAGCCTGGGTCTTTTGTGGTTCATTTCTCCAGTCTCCCACTTCCTGCTGGAATCAGTAAGGAGTAGTCACCTGGCTGTGCTGGGTGGGCCTGGAGACCTAGATGTGTACATGAACCATATCATTGTTATTGTTAGCTGCCTTCAAGTCACTCCTCCCCTCTGCGACTGATGGACAGGATGTTAAATGAGGACAGAGAGACAAGTACTGTCACATTCCAAACAAATGTATTTGATGCATCCAAAGAACTTTCTAAAGGATACAAATCTAGTTCTGCAACCTTTAACTCATCACCTGTCTCCAGATTATACTTAAGAGAAGGCTGGAGATTGAGCAGGCAGGAAGAAGAGGATTGTTTAAAAAAGAAAAAAGTTGGTCAAGCAAGAAGTGCTTGAAATTTCTCCTTCCTTACCTTGGAGGAGTCTTCCCTGGGTAATGCAAAAGGTTAACACAGTTGGCTGCTAACCAAATAGTTGGAGATTCGAGTCCACCCAGAGGCACCTGGGAAGAAAGGTCTGGAGATCTACTTCTGAAAAATCGGCCATTGAAAACTCTATGGAACACAGTTCTACTCTGACACACATGGGGTCACCATGAGTTGGAATCAACTTAAGGGCAAATTGTGGACCCTGGAGGAGTGGGGGAGGGGTATTTTTCCTGTCCCCTAAGTGTAATACTCAATGAAAAATAAGTCAGGGAATCTGTGAGCCCCTTTTGCTAAAGAGTCTGGTGTGGGCCCTGGAGATCCTGGAGAGAAGTTAACTTGTATTCTCCTGGTGTATGGGGGGTGCATAACGCTGGTGTCTGATTCTCACTTGAAATAGTCAAGGCTGGCTGGAGCTGCCTGGGATGGGAGTTAAGAGAAAGAGAGGGTCTTCAGTGGGAAACATTTGCAATTCTGGAGTTTTGTGGGACAAAGATGCCATGAGCAATGTGAAATTTGAGGAAAGGAGCTGTATTATAAACACCTTCAAAGGACCCTGTCCAAGAAGGCTGCTTGCAGGAGCAAGGCGACCCCAGCTGTCAGAGGCTGTGTAGGGTATAATGGCAGAGCCAGAGCTGAAGGGGTGTCCTAAGAGGTGAGTCAGTGTGCATCATTGCAGCTGGGAAGTGCAGGGCTGGGGTGGCCATTGGTGGTAAGGGCGAGGGGAGGGGTCTGTGAAGAATGCACAAAATGCCCCATGATGAGATAAAAAGCCAGCATAGGGAAAGGCCCTATTTGCCCAGTGTCATTATTATCTGGCATTGGAGTACTAGGCAAATAAGCCCTGCCCGTTTCCTCGCATTCACGGTCCACACAATCCTGGGGGATCCAGAAGCAGCAGCTGGAGAGTGGAGAGGAGATGGAACAAGGCAAGTAAAGAAACAGGATACCTTGTTTCTGAGCTTGTTGTACAGTGGCAGGGTCGGAAGTAGGGGTGGTGCAGCCACTTGTCGTGGAATTGACTCTGATTCATGGTGACACCATGTGTGTCAGAGTAGAAGTGTGTTCCTTAGGGTTTTCAGTCGTTGCCCTTTCAGAAGTAGATCACCAGGCCTTTTTCCGAAGTGCCTCTAGGTGGACTCAAGCCTCCATACTTGTGGTTAGCAGCCAAGTGTGTTAACCATTTGTGCCACCCAAGGACTCAGAGAAAAACCTTAAATGCAATGTGAGCTGGAAGTTTTATTTCAGATCAGATGAGTCTTTTAAATACTTGAAAACAAGACTATCCTAATTTTAAAAGTGACTGGAATCATGGTGGGATCTGCTTGATCCTATCCAGGTGGGGAAGGTAGATTCAAAAAGCCAGTTTGAGGGACAGCAATGAGAGAAAACTAAAGCTGTTCCTGAGTGTACTCTCCCAAGTTAATATCATTCAAAAGTCCCTGTTTTCAGCCCCACCGCAGCCTTACCTTTTGAAGTCCCTGGTGCCTCTATTCTGAACCTTTCTGGGGAAATTGGCTTCTCTTTAATATCTCCTTCCTTGGGCAATAACGATATCAATTCCTTCTAGTCTACTTCGTTATTTCTCCTCTATCAGCTTTCTGCCTTTCAAAATGTGCTAACCTCACTCATAGCTGATGTCTTGTCTCCTATAACTTAAACTTAAAAAAAAGTTTTAGTGAGTTTCTGGGGGGAAAAAAACGGAGAAAGGCGCATGTGTTCAGTTCACTGCTTTTAATTGTAATCCGAATCAAATATTTTAAAGATAAATAATAGCAGACTCAGTTTTTTCCAGTGTTACTACTTAGCTTGTCTATATAGATCACCTTCAATTATCTGCTTTCTCATTGCTGGATTTTTGGGCATTTCATCACCATCAAAGAGCTGAAATTTAACTCAGAACAAATGAGCATTGTTTCAGATAAAAATTTTAATAAGGGGGAGAAGGTTATAACTTAAAATTGAAATGGGATTTGGAGAGTGTATATTGTTTTTGATTAGTCTGGTCTCCTTGTCTCACATTTTACACAGGTGAGAAACTTTTATACTTTCTTTAAAACTTTTTATTTTGAAAATATTCAAACCTACTGTAGAGATGAAAGAATATTTTTTTAAAAAGCTGTATAACCTTTGTCTAGATTCATCAGTAGTTAACCTTCCATTTGTTTTATTTTTTTCTCAAATGCTGAATCATATGAAAATAAATTGTAGTTGTGATAATACTGCTCACCTAAATACTTCACGTCCCAAGAATAGGTACCTTCTTCTGCACAGCACACTTAAGAAAATTAATTTTAATTCAGTAAAATCAGTTAATATCTAGTCCATATATTCTCAAAATTTTTTTTATACCTTTGTGTATATTTATTTTGTTTTGTTTACATATTGCATTTGATAGTTTCATCGGTTTAGTCTCTTTTAATTTAGAACACTATTCCTATATTTTTGCTGTTGTTGTTTTTTTTGATGTTGTTTTTTTTTCTTGATTCTTGCGGCTCGTCGTGTTGTCTGTTCTCCCTTCTTGTTTTTTTTTCTTTTTTTTTTTTTGTTGTTTTGTTTTTTTTTTGTTCTTCTTGGCGAGAATACCACTGAGATGTGCCTGTGTACTCATAAAATATAATATTTGTTGGTACCTCTACTAGTCATGGTAAGTTTGATCACTTGGTGAAGGTGATGGCCACCATCTCTTTCCCAAAGGTTGGAGGTTTGAGTCCACCCAGTGGCACTGTGGGAGAAAGGTCTGGCAATCTACTTCTGAAAAATCAGCCGTTGAAAACCCTACGGAGCACAGTTCTACTCTGACACACGTGGGGTGGTAATGATTCAGAATCAACTTGAGAGCAACTGGTTGTTATTATTATTATTCTGCCTACAGAGAGGACCCCCACTTTAACCCCAGGTATGTTTCCAGATGGCCATTAGAAGTCTTCACTTGCATGAGCTTTTGGCACCTCCCAAAACTAACTTCTTCTGTATGCCCTGTTTTGGATAATGCCACCCAGGTGCTGAGCCAGAAACAAAGAGTTGTTTTAGATGTCCCCTTGTCTTCCAGCTTCCTTTACTTGTCTATTACCAGGTCCTGTCAAAAGCTTTTCCTAAATATCCCTCAAATAACTCCTTTTCCTCACTTTAAACTTTTTCGTTTAGACTCATGTATCCTGAAAGAGATACATGAAAGAGTTCAACTCTATATAGATTATGTAAATATAAATATAAAAGTTATGTAAATGTAACTGGCAAACATTTTAAATTTTTATTCTACATAGTGATTATTTTAAATCCCAAATTAAATTTCTAATTTATTGTATTAATTTAAAATGATTTAAATTACTGTGGTCAATTGTTTGTTAGAAGAATTAGTTATATGCAGAAATATGAAAGTGTATTTCTTTTTATTTATAGAATTCAAAGAAAATTGCTCACCTTAAATAAAGTTTGGGTTTTTTATGAAATGGGTAAAAACTTTCTAATTCAAATGTTTTATTAACATTTCTTGGCTGACTGGCTTTTCTTTTTTACTTTTATTTGTTCATCCACCAAACATTAATTAAGTGGACTTTTACAGGTCAGGCACCTGGTTTACAAGGATAGAAAGACACTGCTTCTCCCTCAAGGTGCTTGCTGTCTTGTAGGAGAAACAGATAGGTCATCTGCAGACGTGTGTGAAAGCAACTTCAGCGCTGATACTTACCAATTAAACCCTATCCTTCTGCATGAGTCAAACCTAGGACCTGGAAATCTGAATTTGTAGAAGAGCTAAATTATGGCATGATGATTCACTTTACCAAAAGGTTTTCTGTATAAATCCTTTAAATTTTAAGCCCCACTGTTTTTTAAAAAATTATTTATTTATTTTTATTGTTGTTAAGAATATACACAGCAGAACATACACCAATTCAACGGTTTCTACATGTACAATTCAGTGACATTGATTACATTCTTTAAGTTGTGCAACCATTCTCATCCTCCTTTTCTGAGTTGTTCCTCCCCCATTAACATCAACTCACTGCCCCCTAAGTTTCCTACCTAATCTTTTGAGTTTGTCGGTTTGATCCCATATAGATAGATCTTAAAAGAGCATAATGCTCAAGGCAGACATTCTTTGCTAAAGGCAGATGTTCTTTACTAGTTAAGCTAAACTGTTGTTTGGTTTTAAGAAAACTTCAGGGGGTATTTTTGGTTTAAGGTTTAAAGATTATCTCAGGGCAATAGTTTTGGGGGTTCATCTAGCCTGCATAGTTCCAGAAAGTCTTGAGTCCCTGAGAATTTTAAATTCTGTTCTACATTTCCCCCCTTTTGATCAGGATTCTTCTATAGAATCTTTCATCAAAATGTTCAGTAATGGTAGTCAGACACCATCCAGTTCTTCTGATCTTATGGCCAAGGAGGCAGTTATTCATTGAGGCAATTAGCCACATGTTCCATTTCCTCCTCCTTTTCCTGACTCTCCTTCCTCTGTTGCTCCAGGTGAATAGAGACCAATTGTTGTGGCTTGGATGGCTGTTTGCAAGCTTTGAAGACCCCAGGCACTACACAACAAAATAGGAGGTAGAATAAAAGCACTAAACATGTTATTAGGCCAAATAACTGGGATATCCCATGAAACTATGACCCTAAACCTCCAAACCAAGGAGCCAAATCTCATCCACTGTTGTTGTGTGCTGTGGACTCAATTCCAACTCAGAATATCCCCATGTAACACAGTGGAACTGCCCATAGGGTCTTCTAAGCTGTAATCTTTACAGAAGCAGATCACCAGGTCTTTCTCCCTTGGAACCTCTGGGTAGGTTCGTACTGCCAACCTTTCGGTTAGCAGTCGAACGCTTAACCATTTGCCATCAGGGATCCTTAAGCTCCACTAATGAATTTAAATATTATTTTGTTTACAAAAGTTTATTTAACATACAAGTCCCTAGATCATAGTTTAGTAGACAAAATGAGGTATGTTTGTATTAGACTGGGGATTCTTGGAGCCCACAGCAGCTGTGATGTCCCAGTGGGACTATCTAGTCTAGTGGGCAGAAGGTGATTCTTGGCGCACAGGCTCTGGTGGTGCTCTTGCAGACTGCCTTGTTGTGAAGCAGGGAGGGGACCATTAGATGCAGGCTTGGAGGTCCAAAGAGAGATCTTGTCACTTCCATAACATGAAGAAATACTTAAATAGTGTTACAAAAAAAAGTGTGGTAAATGTTTTCGATAAAGTAACATTAAACACAAAATATAGTGCAGTAATATGCTATTCAAAAGTTAATTACAGGATTTAAAAAAATGTTACTTGATACTTTACTATATAGGTGATATGTTCTGGTAATGGACCCACAAGATTAAAGTGGCCTGGTGAGTGTCTTTTTCTTCACAACTTTTAGATTATCTCTGTAACCAGAAGTGTAACCTACCTGAGGATAAGGTATAAAGCCTAAATTCAATCCTTTTGGGAATGTGCAGGCTGTCCCTGATGGTTCTCCTGGATCCGTCTGGGACAGAAAGACTTTTGCAGGAATGGATAGCCCGTCAACACACACAGGCTCCTAGACTTGTTCCAGATAACTGAAGAACTCCAATTCTTAGTGGATGTCAAGAAAGAGATGACTGTTTCTGTAATTTGAGAGGCACTTACTGAAACTTCCAGTTTAGTAGGGATTTTCAATAGTTGTGTCAT
>NW_004444048.1:2837122-2838164 GCF_000243295.1 Trichechus manatus latirostris | reverse complement strand
TAAGCATGTACTACATATTGTAACGGCAGAAAGTTACAGAAGTGAGGAAGGGGCAGGGAGTGGATTGAGAGAGGAAATCCACAGTTTATCAAGATCTGACTAATGGAAGCTTTTAAAACAAAAGGTGCAGGCAGTCCCGAGGCTACAAACATCCAATTTAGAGACAACTGGACAATTCGTACTTGCTCTTTTGTGTTATGTAAATTTGTCTTCACTTTGAAATGATTGCTACCCCTGCTCGCAACAAATTCTTCATCATAAACATCTTCACTTCCTGAAAGTGCAGCTTTTAAATCATTGAAAAGTATTCGAGCTTTTTCCTGTGCTAAAACGTGGTGGGGGTAGGATGGCAGGGGTTTTAGAAGGATAAATTTGCTTATCCTCCTGGTCGGCCATCTAATCAGTGTTCAGTTCTGAAAACTGCAGAATTTCTACCATTCATTGTCCGCTTTCCTTTTTTTTTGCAAAAATAATGGCCTTTCCTGACATTTTTTTTTTTTTCAGTCTTCTCTTTCCCCATCTTTTAAATTGTGCTTTAGGTGAAAGTTTACTGCTCAAGTTAACTTCTCATTCAAAAATTTATACACATAATGTTTTGTGACATTGGTTGCAATCCCCACAATGACAGCACACTCCTCCTTCCCACCCCAGGTTCCCTGTGTCCATTCATCCAGTTCTTGGCCCTTCCTGCCTTCTTGTCTTGCTTTTGGGTGGGAGTTGCCCATTTGGTCTTATATACTTGACTGAACTAAGAAGCATGTTCGTCATGTGTGTTATTGTTTGTTTTACAGGCCTGTCAACACCACAAAAAAATAAAAATTAAAATGACAGCAGTAAACTCATACCTACCAATAATTATACTGAATGTAAGTGACCTAAATACACCAATAAAAAGACAGAGAGCGGCAGAATGGATTAAAAAAAAAACATGATACATCTATACACTGCCTACAAGATACACACCTTAAACACAAAGACACAAACAAACCAAAACTCAAAGGATGGAAAAAAATATATCAAGCAAACAACACTCAAAAAAGAG
>NW_004444048.1:2815692-2830896 GCF_000243295.1 Trichechus manatus latirostris | reverse complement strand
GGCATCATCTAGTTGCCCTGGACCCAGTCTGGTGGAGGCTTTTGTAGTTGTGATCCATTAGTTCTTTTGACTAATCTTTGCCTTGTGCCTTTGGTTGTCTTCATTCTCCCTTGCTCCAGATGGGGTGAGACCAGTGGAGTATCTTAGATGGCCGCTCATAAGCTTTTAAGACCCCAGACGCTACTCACCAAGGTAGGATGTAGAACATTTTCTTTATAAACTATGTTATGCCAATTGAGCTAGATGTTCCGAAGACCATGATCCCCAGCCCTCAGCCCAGTAATTCAGTCCCTCAGGGAGTCTGGATGTGTCTATGCAGCTTCCATGATCTTGCCTTGGTCAAATTATGCTGACTTCCCAGTATTGTGTACTGTAAAGACAGAACTTCTTAATGTGACATTTAAGTAAAGTGACTAATACATCTGGTTTACTCCTGCTATGCCTTAGTGATAGCACTCCTTGAATGACGAAGTTACATGGTCACCTTACTGTAGGGAAAAATTTGGACTTTATTGGAAAGCTGTGCATTGTTTAGAGCAAATCTTTCACTATTATCTGATTCTGATTCCATGGAAATCAGAGCTATTTTATCACTCTGTAAAGTGTAGACAACTGATAACTGATAGAAACGCAAAATAATTCTAACCTGTAAACATGCAAATAAACTCTGAAGGTTGACATTTGTTGTAGGGGAAAAACATCACAAAGTTTAGTAAAGCAAAAAGAAAGTTTTATTTGGCATATAGTCCAAGAGGCAGAAGTAGGAAACAGACAACCATGCTGCCAGAGCCATGTCTGCCCGAGTCTAAGGAAATATCACAGAACAGACAAAAGTGAGAAAATGGACAAGCATGCTGCCACAGCCCTGTTTGTCTGAGTCCAGAAACCATTATAGAGTCATCAGTATATATTAACACTCCAAATGGGCAAAAGCATTGAAAGTTTCACCTTTTCACAGATTGGCTAGAAACTGTGATCCTACATTTTGAATTGTCTTTCGTAACAATCATTGGTTTAGGTTTCAGTACGGACAGTCAGGAGGGTCTTCATTGGTCCAACAAATTTCTATTCACTAAATGTTAACAGAAGAAGCGTAGAAATTTTTTTGTGTTCTGTTTGATAGGTTTTATATGAAAGGTTCCCTAAAAGATATATTTCTTCCCCGAAAGATGATTTCCAAGATTGTCCCATCTACTGTCTTTATACCTCAGGGCCTAGTTGATGTGTCCTTGTGAGCCCAGCTCCAGCTGGGTCACATTCTCTATGCTCAAGGACAGGGAATAATAACTCCAATATTATTTCCTAAATCACATTCAGGTGACTTCTCTCCCTGGCTCTGGAAGAAGCTAGTTTTACAATTCATTTCTATATTCCTGATCTGTAAATGTAGAGTCAGTTTTAACATCTACCTGACTACTTCATTAAATCAGCTAAACTCTTTAATACAAGTTCATTTTACATCTGTATGACAGCCATGATAATGCCTTTTTTTTTTTTTTAATCTTCAACTCTCTGTCTAAGGCACTACTGGTTGGATGTACCCTTGCCTACACATCCAACCTCACCTTGGACCGAACTCTCTCCCTTTCACTCCACTCCAGCCACTCAGGCTGTATTTTGGTCTTTTGTAAGCACCCTGTTCCTTCCCTCCTCAGAGATATTCCTTTGACCTGGAACACATTTTCATCCAAGACACTCTTCGTCCTTTCTTCCCTTAATTTTTCTAATCCTCCAGTTCTCTTAAGGATAATTTAAGACTTTCTGACTTTCCAGGGCTTTCCGACTACGTTACATTCCATTACTAGAGGCACTGATAGCGTAGGTACATACCAGTTTTAAACATTTGTTTGTGAGATTTGTTAACACCTTTTAACATAATTAACATCTTTCTTTCTGGGTTGAGGGCAGTCCCTGGTGTTAGGATTGGGACATGCTTAGAACCCATCGCTGGCACCTAGACCAGTGCCTGACAAATGGTAGATATGTGATACATACGTATTTTAGACAGATTTTTGACTCTAAGTACTTGGAGCTCAGGAGAGAGGTGGGCTGAACATATATTCGGGTGTTCTCAGCATATAGGTGCAGCTATGAAAAGGCACAAGAAGCAAAACCATTGGGTTGAGCAAAATAAAGGCTATCCCACCTTGTTTGGGTGGAATAATTGGGTAGAAGTCAAATTACGGCATTTTGGAAGAAAAAAATCAGTTGCCAACTCTAATTCATGGCAACCCCATGCGTGTCAGAGTAGAATTATGCTCCCCAGGGTTTTCAATGGCTGAGTTTTTACAAGTAGATCACCAGGCCTTTCTTCTAAGATACCTCTGGGTAGACTCGAACCGCCAATCTTTTGGCTAGCAGCCAAGCACATTAATCATTTGCACCACTCAGAAACTCCATAGCCTCTTGAAGGGGGAAGGAAATACAAGCAGTTAATACAGATGGCACTTTCATGAAATTCCTAGCTGAAGGGGAGGAAAGGTCAGCACTGAGGTAATTCTTTAATAATAGCATTCTTTCTTGACTGATTTGACAAGCAGCAATTATAGGTAGCACTTAAAATAGGTTAGTAGAGTGCAAACCACTACACCACCCAGAGACGTTTTAAAATAGCAAGAAAATTGGGATTGGGTATTGTCTACATTAGAAAAAACAGGCTTTGAATGAAAGTATAGTGTAGACATTCAAGACTTTCAATTAAAAAAAAGTAAGTGTTTATAACTCTTCCACTAACGTTTTTTCACTCTTAACCATGGGTAAGGGTCGAAAACTGGCAACCCTAGTGTTTACTTAGCCTGTACATTTTTGGTTTGTTTGTTTTTTGGGGGGTGGGGGTATGCAAAATGATATAGCCACTTTGGAAGACAGCTTGGCAGATTCTTACAAAGCTAAACAGGCTTACCATATGATCCAGCAATCGAGCTCCTAGGTATTTACCCAAATGAGTTGGAAACTATGTCCACACAAAAACCTGTACTTGAATTTTACAGCAGCTTTATAGCCCTGGTGGCACAGTAGTGAAAGTGCTCGGCTGCTAACCAAAAGTTCAGTGGTTCGAACCTACCAGCCCCTCTTCTGGAGAAAGATGTGGCAGTCTGCTTCGGTAAAGATCACAGCCTTGGAAACCCTATAGGGCAGTTCTCCTTTGTCCTAAAGGGTTGCTATGAGTTGGAATCAACTCGATGGCAGTAGGTTTCGGTTTTTTGGGTTTATTCCTAATTGCCAAAAATTGGAAGCAGCCAAGATGTCCATTAACAACTAAGAGGACAAACTGTGGAACATACATGCAAAGGTCTATTATTCAGCAGTTAAAATAAATGAGTCATCAAGCCATGAAAAGACATGAAGGAATCTTAAATTATATTGCTAAGTGAAAGAAGCCAATCTGAAAATGCTCTATGATTCCAACTATATCACATTTTGGAAAATGCAAAACTATAGAGACAGTAAAAAGATCAGTGGCTGGCAAAAATTCAAGGAAAGTGGTGGTGGTGGGGGGTTGAATAGGTGGAATACACAGACTTTCTTTTTAAATTATGGTAAATGTATATATAACAAAACATTTGCCATTTCAACTCTTCCCATCTACAGTTCAGTGACATTCATTACTTTCATCTTGTTGTTCAACCATCACCCTTATCCATTTTCAAGTTTTCCATCACCATTGGGCCTTTTTAGGGCAGTGTAATTATTCTGCATGATACTGTAATGGTGTATATATGACATTACGCATTCATCAAAATCCATAGGATTGTACAACACAAAGAGTGAACCCTGATGCAAATTATTATGATAATGTATCAGATTTGGTTCATCAGTTCCAACAAATGTAACACAGGAATGCAAGAAGTTAACAATAGAGGAAACTGTTGGGGATGGTACACGGGGACTCCGTACTTTCTGTGCAATTTTTCTACAGACCTAAAACTGCCCTAAAAAATAAAGCCTATTTTTTTACTCTGATCTTCAGCGACCCACTATGATGTCACGTGACCTGCCTGGGCTCTGTGTGGTCTTTGGAACTTGGGATCCCACCACAGCATAAGAGGGAAGGGAAGAGGAGTGTTTTGTTTCTTTCTTTCCCTCTGAATTGATAAAATTAGAGCTCTATTGCCTTCTAGGGCTGCAGGAAATCAATTCTAAAACCAAGCCGGATTTAATCGCTCCTACCCAAAATAAACTGCCCTTCCACCTTTCCAAGGTCAAGTCAGCCGGCGTTATCACTCACTTCCTATTAATTTAGAAGCCGAGAAGGCTCATAATTTAGGCTAATGTTGTCCGGGGAGAACACAGCAGAGCAGACAATAGCTGTTTCAATCTTCTTTTTTCCCTTTCTAAACCTAGTAGTATTTCTCTTTCGCAGTCCTTTTTCCAATTACTGCTATTATGAGCCTACATCAGTAAACCACCCAAACAGTACGACTGGGATCTCTTTATAGTCTATTTTGCCTGAAAACGATGAATGGCTGGGTCTAGGTGACAGAAACAGCTCTTAGAGGATGGTAGACTGGTGGCCCCGCAATACCCCGAGTTACAAAGCAGATTCACGTTCTCCCTCTTTAGTCTGCACGTGGGGAGTTGGTAGTGGACAAGAGCCAATGCACAAATACCAACCCTAAGCTGCAAACTGTCGGGGGCAGAAACTGCCTTTGGTCGGTTTGATCCGGGGTCAACGGAAAAGCTGCCCTGAATTTCCCTGAGGTTTCTTTCATCTTGTCGCAGGGACGCTTCGGCTCACCTAGAGGTTATTTGGTAAATAACGATGCTCGATAAGTGCCTGCACTTGGAAAACCGCTCTCTCGCGGCGTGCACTCTTGGGCCCCAACACGAAACCCGGTGGCAGGGAATACGGCTTTGGTTTTCCGGATTAAAGAAAAAGAGGGACAAGACCGTTGGAGGCTCCTCCCCCAGGGATGTTGGAGGGGCTCCGGCTTTCCCTGCGCCTGTCTCTGGCGCGGGGCCCCGGGCTGTGGCATCCCTTTCCGCGCGCGCTCTGCGCCGGGACTGAGTCGCGTCGCCGGCTTTCGCGTCCAGCCGCGCGCTGCGTGCCGCCTCCGCCGCCCTCTGCAGCCCCGCGCGCCTGGAGCCTCCCCATGGCCAGCCCGCCCGACGCCGCCGCAACCCTAGCCCGCCAGGTACCCCGACCGTGGACGTTTGCGGGAGGGAGAGGCTTGGAACCCGGTCTTCAAAGCCTACGGGCACGGCCGTGTGCACTGCTGCCGTTTGCGGCACCATCCTGCTTTGCCTCCCACCACCGTTCCGCCTCCACTCGGTCTCCTCTTCCCACATCCTTACCTGAAATCTAGAGTCCCGCCCTGCGAACACGCCGCCGGGTGACCCGCTCAAGGGGACCTGCGGGTAGCCATGGAAGCCGCTTTGGGGGAGGAGGCGGGAGCGAGATCTCTGGGAGGCCAAAACTGACAGCTGCATCCACCGTGCCTTCGCCACCTCAAAATATTTTGACTGCAGCCTTCTGCCTCCTTGGTTTGCCTTCTTTCCTTCCTCCTGTAGTAATTTAGCCGATTAGGGTTTCGTTTTTATTTTTATTTTTTTTAAATGTCTGCACCGTTCCCCAATTCGTCCCCATTCCATTGTCCTTGTGTCCTTCACTATCTTTGAAATAACTCCCTAATTCATCAAGTTATGCCCTGTGTCCTTAAAGTGTGGGATTTGATGTCGATGCGCCTGAATTGGAGGACCCTGCCTATGGAGAAAATGGTTCGCACTCGTCCCCATCCCTTTTCCCAGCTTGCTATTGTGCGCCGGTGATTGACAAGACCACGAGGCTGAGCGCGCCCAGGAGATTTTTCTATAAATGGCTTAAAACCCTAGCCTCAACTATTTACTCGGATATAAGTGAAACAATTGTCTTTTTGTTCTTTGCTGGTGAACTCTGGCTTTGTAGGGCTAACCTGGAAATTGACCGGTCGGCTCTAAGCCAGTGGAGGAGGACAAAAAGCCACCACCTCGGACAGGGTAGAAAGTGCAGGGCAACAGTCGCAGGAAGCTCTTGTGTGGGGCCAGTGCCTGGTTGTTTGATTATCAGAGCCTCCTGATCCTCCTGCTCTCCTTTTCCTGTTTGCTTGGGTACCGGAGCACAGCACACGGTGTCATGGTGAGTCATGATTACCCCAAGCCCCAATTTCCCACCAGGTTTTACTTAATGGAGCTTTATTTCTTCTTTAAGGACTGCAATCACAGATGCTCCGCAGAATGTCCGAGAGAAGGAGGATCAAAAGGGGTGGTGGAGACTTTTAAGGTAAGTTGTTTGCCAGAGCTTAAGTGCCTGAAATAACATGTCTGAAACACATTCAACTGAGTAAATCCATTTATTGTTGTTGTTGAGATCTGGGGGGAGAATTTTTACCATGTGGCTTACACAATAGTTTAGAAATGCTGCCGTGCGTTTTAAATCCTGAGGGTAGGGGGAGGGGTAGGAGCCCTGAGGACGAGCTGGTTAAAGCCGTCGACCGCTAAGCGAAAGGTCGGCGGTTCGAAATCACCAGCCTCTCCACAGGAGAACGATGTGGCAGTCTCCTTCCTTAGAGATTTACAGCCGTGGAGACCCTACGGAGTCGCAGTGAGTTGGAATCGTCTTGATGACAGTGGGTTTGAGTTTTTATTTTTTGTATTGAAGGGAGGGTGAAATTATTTGGGGAGAGAGAACACATTCATCATATCTAAATTTTCCTGACATTTAAATGCTTATTTTATTTCCTGAATCCAAAATTTCCTTTGAAAATGACAAGCTAGTGAAAATTAAGCCAGATATTTATCTGGTTGCCTAAGTATAACCCTTCATTCTTATTTGTGGAAACACTTTAACCTGGTAATTTTTCCCTTTAAGCAGCACATAACATTTTACAGTAGAAGTATTGCATTTCCTTTTCTCTCTGAATTATGAGGTTTATATATTAAATCTCCTACTACAGGGGAATTTTGAGGAGCAAATGAGATAAGACTCCTGTGAAGTATTTTGAAAATCATGAAATAAATATAAGATGTATTATTATTTTCTTTATAAATCATTATCACCACCACTCCTCCAACCATGGAGGTTTTTGCTTCTCATCTTTATGCCTCCCTTCTACCCCCTGCTGCCTATTTCAGTCACTGTCATTTATCATCAATAGCACAGAGTGTCCTAATGATCTCACATCCTGGCAGGGTTCAGATAGAGTGAAACGACTCGTCAGTTTCACACACACATGCAGCAGGGACTGTGTTTGCCATTAGAAATACAGAACTAAATTTAAGACAAGGTCTTTGCTAAAAGGATTTTTTTAAAAACCAAAATGTAATAGCGTATAGTCATTCCTTTGCTAAAGTAAGTTGGTGAGTTGTATCTGTCAGGGTCATTCCCTGTCCTTGAAAGATAACATCTTCCATAACCCTATAATCTCTGCCATTCTATGAAAATTAAGGTCTGCATACATTTTGGGGATTAAGATATTGAGATACGGGTCCTTGAAAGAATGAGATAAAAGGGACTCCTATTTGATAATCTCTTGGAGCCCTGGTGGCTCAGTGGTTAAGAGCTCTTCTGCTAACCCAAAGGTCAGCATTTGAATCCACCTTGGAAACCCTATGTGGTAGTTCTCCTCTGTCCTATAGGATCACTGTGAGTTGGAATCAACTCGACAGCAACAGGTTTAAGTGCTTGACTACTAGCCGAAAGATTGGTGGTTTGAACCCACGCAGAGGCACCTTGGAAGACAGGCCTGGTGATCTGCTTCCAAAAGGTTAAAGCCTTGAAAACGCTATGGCACAGTTCTGCTCTGCATGGTATAATAAATCAAGTCAACAGCAACTAACAGCAAAGACAAGGCTCATTTTAAATAGTAAATTCCTTAAAGGATATAAACAAAGTTTTTCCTGATTAAACTTTATAACAACTGCAGGAAAGACCTTTCATTATACATAAAAAAATCTTGGCAAAGTGAAGAATTAATTCATAATATAAGTAATCTCTGTTAATTTAGATTTCTGTAAATTAGGTTTTAGTTAAAGGAAGGTGTCTGTTGACATTCTACATTCATGTATTTACATATCGACATAATGATGGATGTATTCATAGTGCATATGTGATGAGGCAAGGTCCCTGGTGGCACAAATGGTTTGTACTCTAAAAGTTAGCAGTTTGAACACACCCAGCAGTCCTGGAAGAAAGGCCTGGCAATCTGTTTCCATTAAGATTATAGCCAAGAAAGCCCTAAGGAGCAGTTCACTCTGTAACACGTAGGTCACCATGAGTTGGAATCGACTTGACAGCAATGGGTTTTACTTTGGTTTTTATGTGATGAGGCAAATAAAAATTGAAATTTATAATTTTGGAAAGAGAAATGGTAGATTTTATAGGACCACCATTTTCTATCTCTTAATCTACCTTTATAACATTCATCTTGCCTTGTGGGTACTTTTCATATTGATCCTTCCTTCCCACTATCCTACCTCCCACTCTCCTCCTTCCCCACCCTTTGGCCCTGAAGCCCCATCCCTGGTTTGATGTGGTCTTGTTAAAAGTGAGGATACAGTTTCCCAACAGGATCCAGCAATGAAATGCCTTAATTTTATATCTTAGACAATCTTTCTGTAGACTTGGGAGTTTTCTTCGTTTGAAAGAGGTCAGCTGTCCATTTCTTTCAACTGCCTTTCCACCTGTTCCTTGTCCTCGTTTCTCCACCGAATGGGGCACCGAAAATCTAAAATTCTCTCCTTCATATACTTTCTTATTTGATATTGAAAGAGTACCTCTAAAAGATACAGAATGCAGCGCGTAAGTCTAAATGGAGTTAGAAAAATGCACAGGAACTTATAAAACAAAGTTATTAAATTTCTGATACGGTTGTAATGCAGAGTTCTTTTTTAAAAAAAAAAATTAAATGTTGTGTTAAATGCAGAGAAGTGCAAATGTGATATAGAGTAGCGAGCAAAAGATGTTGGCTGAGTGCTGTTTAATATGGTCCTCAGGGGCTTTCAACCAAGTTGAAGTTCCCAGCTGTGGGCATCCCCATTTCAGAGTAAATGGTTAACCAACTACAGATGTCCAGTGTCACAAGTGGAGGAAAAGGCAGAGAGAAAAAATGCTGAGAAGGTGTCTGTAGCCAAGTCCTACTCCTTCCATCTCTCTTTTCTTCCATGTTTGACAAAGGCATGTAATCAAGAATATTTAAGGACTAGTAAGTGTTCCAACACTGGATTAATGTGTAGCCAGTATACAGCCACCATCCATATGCCTTGTTAACAGAACCCTAATTTCTTGTGCATGGCTAAGCCTAGCCCTAGGCAACATACTTGCATTTCCAGCTTCCTTTGCAGCTAGAGATATTCATGTGACACATTTCTAACCAATGAAGTGTCAGGAAATTTTAGGGAACATTTTCTTTTGTGGTCATTGGAAACAGAAATGTCTGGTGCAATCTTTTTCTTTCCTTTTCTTTGGCCTTGAATTAAAGCTGAAGCTAGGGTTCTAGCAGCCTTCTTTTGACCCTGAGGGGAAGACCAAGGAAATCAGAGACCGTTGATGTTATAGGGTGCTGCTACCAAACCTGCCTCCTCCAGACTTAACTTGTTAAGAAAATTAGCTCCCATTTGTTTTTTTATTTACTCCAGCTGAAGTCATTGCTAAATGATAAGTGAAAGGTTTATGCAGGGCATTAGTGAAAGGTAGACTTGAAAAAGGAAGTTAGTGTCACCCTTGGGATCTTTGTTGGGCTGAAATATTTGGACTTGAATCTGTAGACATTTGATTGTCCATAGATACTGAGGATCACTGTAAGTTGGAATCTACTTGATGGCAAACAAGGATCACTGTGGGTCGTGATCAAGCGTGTGATTATGCACGTGAGGGATTGTAGGGAAGAGATACAGGATAGGTGCTACTGAGGGACAGGATAAATGGAGGAAAACAGGTTTATTAGAGAAATACTTTGAAAGTACATGTCTTTTAATTCATTGGCTGATGAACGAGAAACAAGGTTGTGAGATGCTGTGAGAACGATAAACGACCTTGAAAGTAATAAAAATTCCAAGAAAAAAATGGGGAAAATACACAAAGAATTTGTTAATAGAGATCATCTCTGGGAAGTGGGAATGTAGTGGCTATGGTAGTAGTTGGGTTTTTTTCCCCTTCTTTACAGTAGAATTTTTAAATAAAATAATAAACACGCATTGTTATTAGTTGCTGTGGAGTCAATTCTGACTCATGATGACCCCGTGTGTGCAGAATAGAACTTGCTTCTTAGGGTTTTCCAGGCTGTGACCTTGCAGAAGCAGATTGCCAGACCTGTCTTCTGAGTGGGTTTGAACTGCCAACCTTTTGGCTAGTAGTCAAGCACTTAACTTTTTGTGCCACCCAGGGACTCATTTAAAAAAATATATTTTTTAAAATTTTATTTTGGTAAAATGTAACAATTTTTTTTTTATTTTTATTGAGAATATACACAGCAAAATATACACCAATTCAATAATTTCTACATGTACCATTTAGTGACATTGATTACGTTCTTCAAGTTGCGCAACTATTCTCACCATCCTTTTCTGAGTTGTTCCTCTCCCACTGACATAAATTCATTGTCCCCTAAGTTTCCTATCTAATCTTGCAAGTTGCTGTTATCATTTTGATCCTGTGTAGATAGTTCTTAAATGAGCATAGTGTTCAAGGCAGACATTTAGTACTAGTTAAGCTAAACTAATGTTTGATTTTAAGAAGACTTCAAGGGATATTTTTGGTTTAAGGTTTAAATATTATCTCAGGGCAGTAGTTTCAGGGGTTCATCCAACATTCATGGCTCCAAGAAGTCTAGATTCCATAAGAATTTGAAATTCTGTTCTGCATTTTCTCCCTTTTGATCAGGATTCTTCTAGAGAATCTTTGATCAAAATGTTCAGTAATGGCAGCCAGGCACCAACCAATTCTTCTGGTCTCATGGAAAAGGAGGCAGTTGTTCATGGAGGCAATTAGCCACACATGCCATATCTTCCTCCTATTCCTAACTCTCTTTCTTCCCTCTGTTGCTCCAGGCGAATAGAGAGCAATCGTTGTGCCTTGGATGGCTGCTTCCAAGTTTTTAAGACCCCAGGCACTACACAACGAACTAGGAGGTAGAACAGAAGCACTAAACATATTATTAGACCAATTAACTGGGATGTCCCATGAAACTATGACCCTAAACCTCCAAACCAAGAAATCAAATCCCATGAAGTTTTTGGTTGTACATAAGTAGGCTCAGCAGCTACTCTTTTTCTCTTTCGTTATTGTAAATATGTATATCACACAGCTTTTGCCAATTCAACTTTTTACAGGTGTACAACTTATTGACAGCAATTACAATAATCAACTGTGCAATCCTACCCTTAATCAATTCAATATTTCCATCTTCATTAACTCCCCCCTTTCCTCCTCCCTCCCTACTCTGGTAACCACTAATAAACGTTGTTCTCTATACATTTACTTTTTCTTGTCTTTTTATATAAGTGAGGTCATACAATATTTGTCCTTTTGTGATTGACTTATTTCACTCAGCGTAATGTCTTTCAGCTCCATCCATATTGTAGCTTATATCAAGACTTCATTGCTCCTGTTAGCTGAGTAGTATTCCATTGTATGTATATACCACATTTTGTTTATCCATTCGTCTGTTGATGGGCATTTAGGTTGTTTCCACCTTTTGGCTATTGTGAATAGTGCTGCAATGAACATTAGTGTACAAGTCTCTGTTTGAGTATCTGCTTTCGAGTCTTTTGGGTATATAACTAGGAGTGGAATTGCTAGGTCACAAGAGCTCGGCTGCTTACCAGAAGGTCAGCAGTTTGAATCCACCAGTCGCTCCTTGGAAATCCTATGGGGCAGTTCTCCTCTGTCCTGTAGGTTCTCTATGAGTTGGAATCGACTCCACGGCGACGGGTTTGGTTTTGGTTTGCGTATGATAGTTCTATTTTTAGTTTTTTGCAGAACCACCACACTGAAAATAACAAAAAAAATTGTCATCTTAATCATTTTTAAGTGTACAATTCAGTGACATTAATTGCATTCACCATGTTGTGCAACCACCACTATTTCCAAAAGTTTTTCATTATCCCAAACAGAAACTCACTACCCCTTAAACATGCATTACTCTTATTAAACAAATTTCAAATTAAGAAGTAAAGGAGTAGATTGTAATATTAATGTTAGAAATGAGGACCCCCAAAAAATGGGGACCCAGTTTTGGGGGAAACTTTGTGTGTGCCATTTTGTCTTAGTCATCTAGTGCTGCTCTAACAGAAATACCACAAGTGGATGGCCTCAATGAAACAAATTTATTCTCTCACAGTCTAATAGGCATCAGCTCCAGAAGGCTTTCTCTGTTGGCTCTGGAGAAAGGTCCTTGTGATGCATCAGTCTTTCCTTGGTCTGGGAGCATCTCAACGCAGGAACCTCAGGTCCAAAGGATGCTCCCGGCACTGCTTTCTTGGTGGTATGAGGTTCCCCTGTGTCTTTGCTCACTTCTCTCTTTTATGTCTCAGAAGAGATTGGCTTAAGACACTATCCAATCTTGTAGTCGTCATCAGTATAACCTCATCATCGTGATAGAGTTTACAACACAGAAGGAAATCACATCAGATTACACAATCATACAACACTGGCAATCATGACCCAGTCAAGCTGACAGAGATTTTTGGAGTACACAGTTCAATCCATGACACATTTTAAATTTGTTCAGTTTGAGATAAAACGATTGCCGCCCAGTAGACTCCGACTCATAGCAACCCTCTAGGACAGAGTAGAACTGCCCCGTAGGGTTTCCAAGGAGTGGCTCGTGGATTCGAACTGCCGACCTTTTGATTAGTAGTCGAGCTCTTAACCACCGCACCACCAGGGCTCTTAGTTTGCAAAAACCAAAGCTATATGATTGCAAAAGAGTACATGCCTTTAGGTAAGAATTTATAAATCAGTTAGAGATTTGAGCCTGTTAAATCAGTGGTTCTCAACCCTGCCTTAGAAACACCTGGAGAGCTTTAAACAAACACTGACGTGGGCTCCGCTCCTGAGATTCCCTTTCAGTGGTCTTGGGTAGGGCATGGGCATTGGTATTTAAAAAGAATCTTCCCAAGTGGATCAGCTTAGCAGCCAGTGTTGCGAACCAACCATTGCTGTTCAAGTTGATGAGATCTTTAAGTGAGACACCGTGGTGGAATTCTTACCCCTGATTATACGGTAGAATCACTTGGGGAGCTTGGGAGGTGGGGGGAACTACGATGCCCTATGCCACCTCTCTGAGGTTCTGGTTCATTTGTTCTGGAATGGGGTCTAGATGAAAAGCCCCACAGTGGAATCCATTCTGCAGCCAGGGTTGAGAATCACTGATGTGGAGAGAGAAGTGTAGAGACTTAAGGAGAAAACTCAACATTACACAGATGCTTGTATTTTGACACCAGTTGAACTATTCTCCCACTTCTTTTCTCTTGCATAATTTTAAAACAGCAAATAAATTAAAGACAGGATAGGATGCCTCTAGTATTATCCTCAATGGCTCCTTCAAATGGCCTGGAATAGAGAGAATATCTAGTGTTACTTAATTGCTAGTAGCCTATTACAGGATTCCTAGAGAATGAGGAAGATGGGATCCAAACTTAGTAGCACAGAGCCAGGGCTCATAGAGAACTGGAACATTGGTCAGCATACAATGGAGCCCTGGTAGCCCAGTGATTAAGCAGTTGGCTGCTAACCAAAAGGTTGGGGATTTGAACCCACCAGCTGCTCCATGGGAGAAAGATGTGGCAGTCTGTTTCCGTATAGATTTACAGCCTTGGATATCCTATGGGGCAGTTCTTCTCTGTCCTATAGGCTTGCTATGAGTCAGAATTGACCCGATGGCAATGGGTTTGGTTTGGTTTATACAGTAGAGATCCTGTAACTGGTTGTCTTCGCCCATCCCTTTCACCTATTCCAGCAGGTGAGGTACCTGTCTGACTTTATCTCCTACCACTCCACTTCCCCTCCCGTTTCCTGCGTTCTACCTTTACTGGGCTCTCCTTGCTGTTTCTTGAACACGCCAAGCTTGTTCCTACCTCAGGGCCTTTGCACTTGTTTCCTCTGTCTGAGATACTTTGCCTGTAGATATCTATGGAGTCCCTGGGTGGCACAAATGGTTAAGTGCCCCCATCCAGAGGTGCTTCAGAAGAAAGACCTGGTGATCTTTGTCCATAGGGTCACAGCCATGAAAACCCGATGGAGCTCAGTTATATTTTGCAATACATAGGGTCACCATGAGCCTGAATTGACTCAAAGGCAACAGGTTTACTTATCTATGTGGCCTACCTCTCTCTTTATTCAAGTTTCTGCTCAGATGTCACCTTCCCTAACACTTTTGTCTAAAATAAGCATCCTCTCTCCCACTCTATCCTCATAAGCTGCTTTACTTTTCTTCATAGTACTAATCACCTCATGACATATATCTATCTATTTCTTTATACTGTCTCCCTCACTGGCAGAGTAAGGACTTATTTTGTCCCCTGATGTTCATCAGGGGTTATATGGTACAGTGACATAATATCAAAAAATATTAGGTTGAATGAATGAATAACAGTTGCTCGCAGTGGCTGCTGCCCGTCCAGGACTGACAGCGAGCTCGTGTGAGAAGGAGGGGGTGGGCCGAGTGCAGCTGGGTATCTCCTGTGCTGACTTAGTGCGGTGTCTCAGCCGTGGTGCCGACGCCGTCAGTGTTCATTGGGTGAATAAAAAGACAAAATACTAAGAATAATAAAGCAGATAGGGAAGAAAGAGGAACAAGAAGAGGAAAAAAATGAAGGTAAATAATGTGAAAACAAAACTCTGCCTTCAATATGTTTTACATAAATTATAACCCATTGCAGTTGAGTCGATTCTGACTCATAGCGACCCTACAGGACAGAGTAGAACTGCCCCATAGGGCTTCCAAGGCTATAATCTTAATGGAAGCGGGCTGCCACATCTTTCTCCTGCAGAGCGGCTGGTGGGTTCAAACCAGTATTTCAGTTAGCAGCCAAGTGCTTAACCACTGTGCCACCAAGGCTCCTTCACATAAATTATAAAGCATGGGAATTAATCAAAAGAATCACTCTACAGTTGTTTTTTATGCAGATTGTCATTTAAGTAGAGTTGTATATATTCTAATAGAAGAAAATTTGTATCAAGTTTGTCTTTTTATATTGATATGGACATGTGTCTGTGCCCAGGATCTT
>NW_004444048.1:2813356-2814580 GCF_000243295.1 Trichechus manatus latirostris | reverse complement strand
CTCTGTGGACAGTTGGTGGAACGCCGCTGTGTGAATTTGTTTCCTATTACTCTTTCTTTGACTAAGATGTCCTTTGTTCACTGTTTCCTCAGCACGAAACAGGGGACTATATCTGAGTGTTGGTTCTCAACATCTCTGTATTCAAAGAGGAAAACATTTGCTTCACTCTCCTCATTTCTTCGACAGCGTACCCATAGCATTTGTGTGTATGTGTGTGGTAAAATATATATAACTTTAAAATTTCCATTTTAACCATTTTAAAATGTACAATTCTGTGACATTTATTACATTCATAATGTTGTGCAACCCTAAACAATATCTATTTCCAGAACGTTTTCTTCACCCCCAAATAGAAACTCAGTACCCATTAAGCAATAACTGCCTGTTTTCTCCTCCCCTCTGTCCCTCGTCTCTATTATAAGCTTTGAAAGCTTATAATAGAATCCGTTGGTTTTGAATTGGAGCAATAACCACCGTCAGGTAGAGGTTTGGTTCTTAATGACATTTATTTTAGTTTAACAAGACATTGTGAGTATTGTTACTTTTGTTATAGAAGTCACCCCTTCTTTCCCAAATGCTCGACTTGAATCTGGTGGTGGAAGGGATGTGTGCTCCTTGTTGCATGATTTTGCTGCCATCTTGTTCCTATTTTTAATGTCACTCAGTTTTGGTTCTGATATTCTTACGGGCAGTGTACATTGCAGAGACTTCAAATAACAAACCACATTCTGAATGCAGGCGTGACTTGTTGGGTTCATATAGTGTTGTTAAATATTTGAATTAGTTGCCAACATTTAAAAGTCAAGTGATTTTGTTATTTAATAGCCAATGACGTAGATTTTGGCTTTTTACCCTATTGGAAACTGTGGGGCAGTTCCACCCTCTCCTATAGGGTCACTATGAGTTGGAATCAATTCAATGGCAATGAGTTTGGTTTTTGGTTTTGATCATCCAGCCAGTGGATGTTCAGTTCCTTTTCTTTAATGATCCTGATTTTTCTTTCCCAGGCTAAAGATCTAATAATCACACCAACCACCATTTTAAAAGAAAAACCGGACCCAAATGGCCTGGTTTTTGGAACTGTTTTCACGAATCATATGTTGACAGTGGAATGGTCCTCAGAGTTTGGATGGGAGAGACCTCATATCAAACCTTTTCAAAACCTATCATTGCATCCTGGCTCATCAGTGCTCCACTATGCCGTGGAAGTAAGTATGTGGGAAT
>NW_004444048.1:2803164-2811791 GCF_000243295.1 Trichechus manatus latirostris | reverse complement strand
TTTTTTTTGGTCATTGTTTTTTAATGTTGGGTAAAAAAGGTGTTAACGTTAGGAAAATCCGCATAACTCAGTGAGCCAGTATTTTCCAAATGACCATTGCATGACATTACAAATTTATGCGTAGCTAAAAGATCCCTTCAAAGTGCAAGATAGACTGTGATGGCTTTTTGATGGTTCAGTTTGGCTAGTCTGAACTAGACTATCTGAACAAGACTGAACTAGCCTGAACTAGATTTCTATTTTTAATGTTTCCAGTAAGAATGGGCTGCAAGGGATATTCTCTCCTGAGAGCTGGAGTATGGAAGGGAGGCAGCAGCCATTTTGTTGTATACACATACCTTCTCTCTGCTATTCAAACATTAATGGAGGTGCTACTGTGAAGGAATTTTGCAGATGTGATTAAAATTCCTAATCAGTTGATTTAAAGTTAAAAGGCGGGTTATCTTGGATGAGCCTGACCTTAGGACTTCCCTGAGCTAAATAAGAGACTCCAAATAGCAGCTGCGTCTGCAAATTGCACCCTTCCCTCTGTCTCTTTTCCACACTGCCACCTTTGGGCAAGCTTCAGCTCACAACCAAGGACCTCCAGCCTGCTTGTGATTTTCCCTTCTTGACTGCCTGCCCTCCCCAACTTTGGACTTGCTTAGCCACCCCACAGTTGCGTTAGCCAGTTCCTTGTAATAAATCCCTTAATATTATACATTATCTCCTACTGGTTCTGCTTCTCTGGTTGGACCCTGACTGATAACATAGGTCAATGGATTTTAAATGAACAGTATGGAAACTTTCTTGAAGTGGTTTCAGATTCCATATTGCAACCAACCTTTAACTACCATTTGTCAAATTTTGGTGTAGTATCAAAGAAAAATATCCACAATTATCTGAAAAGGCTATCAAAAGTAAGTCTGCCGTTTTCAACTACATTCTTTGCGAGATTGGGCTTTCTTTGTATACTTTAAGGAAAACAACATTGCAAGTCATTGAATGCAGAAACAGGTATGAGAATCTAGTTGTCTTCTATAAAACCAAACATTAAAGATTTGCCATAATTTAAAATATCACACTTCTCACTAATTCTTTTAGAAAATATAGGTTTTTTTAAATTGAAATATATGATTTATATTTCTTTTTTCTCATTTAAGGCTATAAATCTCTCTAAAAGTCCTACTTTTCATTATCATTCAGTTGAAATTATTATCTAATTGCCGTTATAATTTCTTCATTGACTTATATGGTGTATGTATGAATGGGTTTCTTATTTTCCAAAATGTGAATGTTGTCTAGTTATATTTTTGGATAACCCTGGCTTATCTTGTGGTTAGAAAACATGTGAAAAGAATGTATATTCAGCAGGTGGTATGCGCAGGGTTCTGTATGTTCGTTAGGTAAGTTTGTTGTTCCTGTTGTTCAAATCTTCCATATCTTTCCTAATTTTTAGCTTTTTTTTTTTATCAATTCCTGAGAGAGCCTGTATTAAAATTTCCCATTAGAATGATTGATTTTTCTTTTTTCCCTGTATTTACTGGCATATACCTAGTTCAAAATCTTTTCATATTCCTGCTCAGTGATGTGTCTGGGGTTTGTGTCCACCTGGTTTGAGGAAGGTGACATGGAATTAGCCCTAACCTAGTATAGTGTTGAGCTGCCTGCTTCCTGTGATTTTGGTGACTCAACCAGCTCTGGTCACATCTAGATTATCTAGTATTCAGAGTTTGAAGGGGCCAGGTTAAATGAAAGGATGCATGGGTCCTTTTTTGGGGGGAGGAGGGGGGCTGCAGTGGGGACTTTGGTTTTATTCTCCACTGTCCAGACATTTGGAGCCCTGGTGGCACAGTGATTAAGTCCAGTGGCTGTCAACCAAAAGGTCAGCAGTTCGAATCCATCAGCCGCTCCTTGGAAACCTTATGGGGTGGTTCTACTCTGTCCTATAGGGTTGCTATGAGTTGGAATCGACTTGACAGCAATGGGTTTGGTTTTGGTTTTGGTCCAGACAGTTAGCCCATGTTGCATGATTTGAGATGTTGTCTTCCCACCTCCACTGATGTGTTATTTAGCAATCTTGCTCCTGCTAAGCAAAGGAAAACTTTGAATTCTCACTAGATTCTGGTAATAGAAGGATTTCTTTTTAATCTCAGTTACCATAACCAGTTCTGCCAACTAGTGGCTTTCCTAGATTTAGGGATGTCTAGTCGAGGGGCAATTCTACTCTGTCCTATAAGGTCGCTATGAATTGGGATCGGCTAGACAGCAACGGGTTTGGTTTTTTTTTTTTAATTTTTTTAGTCAAGGTCAGGGAGCCCTGGTGGTGCAGTGGTTAAGAGCTTGGCTGCTAACCAAAAGGTTGGCAGTTTGAATCCACCAGCCACTCCTTGGAAACCCTGTGGGGCAGTTCTGCTCTATGCTGTAGGGTCGCTATGAGCCGGAATCAACTCAATGGCAATGGGAGAGAGTCGAGGTCAGAAGGTGCCCTTGTGGTACAGTTGTTAAGTGCTCAGCTACTAACTTAAAGGTTGGCAGTTCAAACACACGCAGAGGCTCCACAGACTCAAGGGCATGGAACAACAACAGTACTTGAGGTCAGAGTCCGTGGGTGTGCAAATGGTTAACACGCTTGGCTACTAAGCAAAAGGTTGGAGGCTTGAGTCTGCCCAGAGAGTCTTGGAAGAAAGACCTAGTGATCTACTTCTGGAAAAAAACAAAAAATCTGCCACTGAAAATCCTACGGAGCACAATTCCACCCTGACACATGGGGTTACCGTGAGTCGGAATCTACTTGATTGCAACTGGTTTAAGATCAGCTTTTTGAGGTCAGTTTGAGCCAACAGCTTTACGTGACAAAGGAAGTGAGCACCCAGAAAAGTCACTCTTTTAAACGTGGATTGTTTTTATTTAAATATTCCCTTAAGATTTATTTCTCTTTTCTCTTCAGTTATTTGAAGGATTGAAGGCATTTAGGGGTGTAGATAATAAAATTCGACTGTTTCGACCAAATCTCAACATGGATAGAATGTACCAATCTGCTGTGAGGGCAACGTTGCCGGTATGTACATTTTGGAATTTCTTTTGTGTTTCTTTTAATTTAGTTGGTCACTGTGAGTTTATACCAAGCAGATCATCTCTGAATACTTAGGTTAACATTCAGTACAAACCATGTGAACATTGGAGTTGTTTCTGGTCTGCTTTGTAATTAATGAGGTTAAAATACAAGGAGCAACTAGCATTCAGCAATTCCACAACATATATATATATGAGTGTTTGTATATAAACATATATGAGTGTCTCTGGGGGATTAATATGTATGTGGGAGATAACAGGATAAGGAAAAAATATGTCTTAAAACTAAAGTGAATATAATTTAAAGACCACATGGAATTATAATTTTGAAAATGGAAAGTATAGTGTGCACACAGATATTTGGGGGATACTTTGCCTAATTTGACAATAGCAAGTATATAGTGATCTGACTAATTTTTTTAATATTTTATCCAAAGTTTTCTATAAAACAGACATTAAAATGGTTTCTCATGGCTATTGGATCCTGGCTATAATACTGTCCATCATGGAGCAGAATTCATTATAAAGTGAAAGACCCTACGGTTCACATTTAGGTAGGAGGTTACCTGCTTCCAGTCACTAAGCCATGACTCAGCTTGTCTTTCTGAACTGAAGAAGTCTTTTCCTTCTTTTACATACTCGATATATTTAATCTTCAGGAACCTAGTTGAAGCTTAGCATTGTGGAAGCCTGAGGATAGCTAGAAACAAGTAACTGCTCCTATTTAGCCAGCCTGTCCTTCCTCTGCCCATTTTTGTAACTCAGGCTTCACTCACCTCCTTTAGAGGTAACATATAGTAACAGAAGGGAAAGGAAGGTAAATCCTTTAGACTAGGTCCTACTTTCACTCTTCTACCCATTACAGACAGATCCCTGCCAAAAACTTTAAAATGAGGCCAGAGGACAGGGAAGGAACACATGTTGGACATGAGCTCTGCTACAGTGTAATGTGGTTTCACATTCCTTGGCTATTTTATCATAGTAGTGAGCTGTTGTCAAAAAGTTATTTATTGTAAATTTGCATAGCTTCTCTGTACAGAGACAAAAACTCAAGTCCAGAGGTTCAATGACTTGCCCAGGTCACAACAGGGTAAGGTGACAGGGCCGGAAATTGGGATTTAAGTTTTTTGATTCCTAGTTCTGTTTCCACTAAATCTTGTCTCTAGATAGCAGTCCCAGAGACCCAAGCAAGTGATGCAGGGTGATGATAAGGCCTTTATGTTTGGCAATCCCAATTTCTGTAGCATTACTACACTATTATTGTTACTTTTATCCAGTTCATTTCTATCTTGGATAATTCATCACATTTCTTAAAGTATGTTTTTCTACTCTGCCGTGTGAATAGAAATGACTTAAATTATTTTACAAACCATCACCCATCTACTATATGAAAAACTGTTTTTTTTCCTTACTAATAGTCTCTTTTGCTTTTGCCCATTTTCCTATTGGATTATCTGCCTCTTTTTAACTGATTTTTCTGGATATCTTTGTGTATTCTGGTTATGATCATTTGTTGGTTATAGGTTACAAACACCTTCCCCCAATTTGTTGCTTCTTTCATCTTTTGAGAAAGAGTCTTTAAATAGAAGTTTTAAATCGTCAAATTTTATCTTTTTCTTTATGAACTGTGTTTTACGTCTTTTATTTAAGAAACATTTCTCTACCTTAAGGATGCAAAGATATTTTGTATTTTCTTATGAATATCTTAATGTTTTGTCACACTGATGTATTTTATCCAAATACAATTCATCTTTATGAATTTTATAAGAGGTAGGAATCCAATTTCTTATCTTTTCCATATGGGTAATCCATTTTCCTAGCACATTTTTTTTTATTGTTGTAAAAATATATATAACATAACATTTGCCAATTTAGCATTTTTCACGTGTATAATTCAGTGACACCAATTACATCAGTCATGTTGTATAACCATCACCAATATCTATTTCCAAATTTCCCATCATCATAAACCGAAACTCCATGTTTTCTGAACAATGACTCACCCTTTCCTTCTCCCTCCCACCCCTGGTAACCATTATTAAACTTTGATCTGTATACATTGCCTTTTCTAGGTATTTCATACAAGTGAGATTATATAATATTTGACTTTTTGTGATTGACTTTACTTCACTCAGCAGAATGTTTTTAAGGTTCATCTGTGTTGTGTCATGTATCAGTACTGCATTCCTTTTTATGGCTCAATAATATTTCATTGTGGGTATGTATCATAATTTGTTTATTTGTTCATATGTTGGTGGACATTTAGGTTGTTTCCACCTTTTGGTTATTGTGAATAGTGCTACTGTGAACATTAGTGTACATGTGTCTATTTGTGTTGCTATGTCCTAGCACATTTTTTCGTAAAAACCATCACAGAAAAAGAAATTCTTATTTGGTTTTTACTAATATTACCTTTAAAAATAAAAAAACAGTGTAAAGCTTCCACAAGGATCATTTCTTATTCTTATTGCTTATCTGAAAAAATTTCATCATTCATTATGTTTTCCATTTTTTCAGGTATTTGACAAAGAAGAGCTTTTGGAGTGTATTCAACAACTCGTGAAATTAGATCAGGAATGGGTCCCCTATTCGACATCTGCTAGCCTATATATCCGTCCTACATTCATCGGGACTGAGGTGCAAACTGACTCCCTGTTTTGGCGTACTTTGGTGGGCAAGTTATCATTGTTTATTCTTGTGTGAAACTTCTGGCAAGTAGCCCCAGTAGCATCATTAATAACTCCTTTCTGCTGATTATCAAAACTCTATCAGCACACACTTTCTGTAAAGGGCCACATAGTAAATATTTTAGGTTTTGTGGGCCATATCGTCTCTGTCACAGCTACTCAGCTCTACTACTGTAGTGCAAAAGCAGCCACAGACTGTACAGAATTGAATGAGCAAGGCTGTTTGCCTCCCTTGGATCAACACTAACCATTATTTCCTAAGTTACTAGTTGCATGCCTCCCTTCCGGGCAGCACTTCTCCATGGTAGAAGTCGTAATGGTTCTGAAAATTGAGGGAGGAAGAGCTGATAGTTTTATTTTCCTGAGGTCTTGGGATTACTTGGTAAGGAGTGGGAATGGAGAGAGGGTGGCGATAGAAACTGCTGAAGATGAAGGTTCAAAATGGGAGCTGGGAAGGAACTTGAAGAGCTGGAATGGGAGCTTGAAACAAGATGGCCTGAAGATCTCCTGGTAGGTCACAGTCTACTGATGCAAAAAGAAGGCATGAACTTGTAAGTGCCTGGAGAGGCTAAGGCTATGTGTGTAGGTGAGTATGTTGTATGAAGACCCTGCCACTCATCTCCTTTCTCTACTAGGCAGCTGTGGCCTTATGAAAAGTGGATGATATTGAGGGATAACTGATGGGTGGAGATTGAGTGTGAATGGCAGATGAAAGGGGGAGGAGGTATGAAGACCTTTAGGAATAGGGAGAGAGAGATAGAGCTCTTTTGCAATAGTCTAGCCATTGTGTTCTCTACTAGGTTGTCATATGGTTATCAAGTTCTCTGTTAGGTTGTATGAATGCAAAAAGCAGGGAAATGGGGCCATAAGAATAAATACCTCCTAAGTGGCCCTTGGGCCCTTGGACACCTTCATTATCATTAAGAACTAGATAATGAAATTCACAAATCACAATCTCTGTAATGAGTTTTAAAGAATTGGGACAGTTTAAAAGTAATGTATTTTCTTGAAGTTTCTGACATTTTAATATTATTATTATTTTTTAACTTTATGATGTTGCTGTTAGGTGCTGTTGAGTCGGTTCCAACTCATAGTGACCCTATGTGCAATAGGATGAAACACTGCCCAGTGCTCTGCCGTCCTCAGAATCATTATGCTTGAGCCCATTGTTGCAGCCACTATGTCAGTCCGTCTTGTTGAGGGTCTTCCTCTTTTTCACTGACCCTCTACTTTACCAAGTATGCCTTCTCCAGAGACTGATCCCTCCTGATAACATGTCCAAAGTATGTGATACATAGTCTGGCCATCCTTGCTTCTCAGGAGCATTCTGTTTTTTTTTTAATTTGTTGAAACATTGTTACTAATCTCAAAGCACTACTTTTCAGTGATCCTGAGGTGCTTTCCCAGTTTAAGATATCTGATTCTTCAATTCCTAGCTTTTTGAGAGTTGTTTTCATGCATAGATGTTGGATTTTGTCAAATATTTTTTTCTGAATCTTATAATCTAGAGTTAGACAAGATCTTAAATCTAATCTTTTAGTCCAACTCTTAGTCGTAATAATCCTGTCACTTGGTAGTTCTCAATTTTTTAAGTTTATTTTCTCACAGTTCTGCTAGAATTTCAAATCAGGGTCTCAGCCATGTTGATTCCTCCCGTGGGCCTCTCTCCTGCCGGCCGTCTTCCGCTTGTGGACAAATCCTCACATGGTCGTTCACCACTGTGTGTGTCTCTGCTTCTTCTCTTTTTTAAGATATAACTTAGAAGGGTTTAGGTTTAAGACCCAGCCTACTTTGCTACGACCTCATTAACATAACAAAAGCAAATCCCTAATTCCAGCAGGGTCATATTTACAGGTAAAAGGGTTAGAACTTCTTCCATGTTTCTTTTGGAGGACACAATTCAATCCATAACAACTGGTAATTCTGAAGCACAGTCAAAGTCAAGAACCTCAGTGTCAAAAGCCCTGCCATGTAGTTCTCTTCCACTGTATTCTGTCAACTCGCATACATGATCATGCTTTGGACCTCAAAATCAATAATTTTTAAAAATGTACTTCCTAAGTAGTGAGATAAAAATAGAAAGAAACAACTAATACCATTTGATGAGTGAACAATATTTATGTTTGGTTGATATATTTATATCAGCTAGAATTTTCTAATTATTGGTATAGGCAGAAAAAAGAATCACCTATAATTCAGAAATGAGCACAGTACAAATAACACCCAGTAAAGTATGTGGATTTAAATACTCATGCACCACACAGATGTTCCGTTCATTCTAGTAATTATGCATTGCCTTTTCATGGTGACTGCATTTGATATGTGAAGTACTGGCTGGAGGACTGGGTTTTGTGGCTTCTGGTTCACTCTGATTCTTTCATCAGGGTTGACTAGCTTTTGCCTGTCTTTTCAATGTTGCTTGGTTTTGTGATGGCATCTCTCTTGTCACTGCCTTCACAGAATAATTGCAAGCTCATGTCTGCATCAGTTGTCTGATTTTTTAATTTTTTGGTCTGGTCTCCTTCTTGCTGGCTGACATGCACATTCTTCTTTCATATTCTTTTCATGGTTATATTATCTGATTAACTGGGTCTTATATTCAAGAGGTATGTTGATTTCTTTGAATGAGCAAATAAGTGTTGGGATAATTTATTAAGTGATACAACTGCAGTTCATCGCATTTGCCCAGTCTCTGTTCCCTGATATGGTACTCACCTTACATATAGATTGTATATACGGTAGATTTGTATTGGGCCTCAGCAGATCCAAATAATCTGGCTCGTTGGGCCAGAATCTGGGACTCTGCATTTAAACATTCTCTCCAGAGATTTCTTTTTTTTTTTTTTTTAATATTTTATTGTACTTCAGGTGAAGGCTTACAGAACA
>NW_004444048.1:2757137-2793740 GCF_000243295.1 Trichechus manatus latirostris | reverse complement strand
ATCTTTGTTGTGGAGGGACGGCGTGGTGCTTCTGCCTAGAGCGCCATCTTGCGGGAGTCCTCCTCTCCAGAGATTTCTTAACAACTTTAATCACCACCCCAAGCCTTGTTTAATTAAATTGAAGGAATTACATATATGCCTAGCAGTCTATAATGATTCACTTCAGGGATTGGAAGCTGGCACCAAGGTGGAAGTATTTGTCTTTGAAAATTGAACTTTATCCTAAGGGTTGGGTATGTGTTCAATTTCATGGACCATGATATGACAGTCTAGTATTAATTATTGCTTCTCATACTTATTAAGATTTAGTAGCTGCCATATAATTAGGGAGTAACTGCCAACAACCCTTGAATATCATTATATCTGTAAAGGTGCTCCGTCTCTCTGTGGGTCATTACATGCTTTATAATGAACCGACCCTTTGTTTTTAATTATTTTCATTGATACATACACGTTTTAGGACTGTTTTTGTGTGAGTCCTCATATGACTTCCACTCTTCTTTGATTAATAATTGAATTCATTACTAAAGTAATTTTAGATTTAGGATTATAATAGAAGAGTGTATTATTGGAATGTGTTTGATTAGCTATTAATATATAACTAGTGAGTAGGAATTGCCACTAAAAAGTACGAAGCACCAGTAGGTGGAAATTTGGGAAAAAAAATTTCTGTAGAGTTTATATTATTAACCAAATGCTAAACATGAATACTTAAACCTCATGTGAAAAGTTAAAATTAGAGGGTAAAATCATTTGCATTACAAAAAGATTCTTCATGCTGAAAAGTAATTTCAAGATCATTGTAATCAATACCTTCTGAAGTATTTATAGGTTATAAAACCTTAAAGAGAAACTAAAATCAGGAATGCTTCATACTATTGCTGATTACTTATCGATCAGAAATTAAGTTGAAACCTTAAATTATAATATTTACATAAAGAACATTTGCATGAATGATTACTATATTTTTATTTTACCAAACAAGAAACTAAAATTATGTATGACTGTCAGGTTCAGTACTGGATACCTAACAATCCTACCAATCATCGAAAAAGCTGGGTTTTGCTGATTTTAAGTCATCTACTTGACCCATTGTTTTGATGGAATACCAATTGAAATGTTTCAACAAACGGATGCAACACTGGAAGTGCTCATTCATCTGTGCCAAGAAATTTGGAAGAAAGGTAATCCAATAGAATGCAGAAATCACTGAACAGTATCATTAATATCACTTGCAAGTAAAATTTTGCTGAAGGTAATTAAAAAATGGTTACAACAGTACATTGATGGAGAATTGCCAGAAATTCAAGCCAGATCCAGAAGAGGATGTGTGTCTTAGGCTGGGTTCTCTAGAGAAGCAAAACTAGTAAAGCATATAAATATATATATAGAGAGAGATTTATATCAAGGAAATGGCTCACTTGGTTGTAGAGGCTTAATGTCCGAAGTCCGTGGGTCAGGATAGAGACTTCTGACTCACGTAGCCTCAGGGGCTGCCAAACCCAAGATTGACAGTTTGGAGAGCAGGGCTGTTGCTCACAGGCTGTGAAGATTGATGACTCTCAAGATCAGCAGGCAAGACCACAGGTAAGCTGCTAGCTCAAGTCCCAAGAACTGGAGTTCAGACAAACAGGAGCCAGTTGCAGGATTCAGAATGAGACAAAGCCTCTGAGCCCTTCTAGAATGTCCACCTGCACTCGAAGCAGGCCACATGCCTAAGGAAACTCCCCTTCCACTGATGGGCTGCTCACAGCTTACAGCAGATCCCATCAAATCTTAACAGGGAAGTGAGCACAACATCACACGACTGCCAAAACACTGAGAATCATGGCCTAGCCAAGTTGACACACAATCTTCACCATCACAATGTAGAATGAAGGATATCGTTACTGATGTCAGATGGCTCTTGACTGAAAGCAGAGAATACCAGAAAGATGTTTACCTGTATTTTATTGACTATGCAAAGGCATTCAGCTGTGTGGAGCTTAACAAATTGATGGACACATTGCAAAGAAGGGAATTCCAGACCACTTAATTGTGCTCACGAGGAACACGTACATAGATCAAGAGGCAATCGTTCGAGCAGAACAAGGGATACTGCGTGGTTTAAAGTCAGGAAAGGTGTACGTCATGGTTGTATCCTTTCACCGTACTTATTCAATCTGTATGCTGAGGAAATAATACGAGAAGCTGGACTGTATGAAGAAGAATGCTGCATCAGGATTGGAGGAGGACTCATGAACAACCTGCAATATGCAGATAACACAATACCTTGCTTGCTGAAAGTGAAGAGGCCTTGAAGCACTTACTAATGAAGATCAAAGACTACAGCCTTCAGTATGGATTACACCTCCACGAAAAGAAAACAAAAATCCTCACAACTGGACCAATAAGCAACATCATGATCAGTGGAGAAAAGATTGAAATTGTCAGGGATTTCATTTTTCTTGGATCCACAATCAGCACCTATGGAAGCAGCAGTCAAGAAATCAAGACGCATTTCATTGAGCAAATCTGCTGCAAAAGACCTCTTTAAAGTGTTGAAAAGCAAAGATGTCACCTTGAAGACCAAGGTGTGCCTGACCCAAGCCATAGTGTTTTCAGTTGCCTCATATACATGTGAAAGCTGCACGATGAATAAGGAAGACCGAAGAAGAATTGACGCCTTTGAATTGTGGTGTTGGCGAAGAATATTGGATATACCATGGACTGGCAGAAGAACAAACAAATTTGTTTAGGAAGAAGTACAACCAGAATGCTCCTTAGAAGCAAGACAGCGTGACTTTGTCTCATATATTTTGGACACGTCATCAGGAAGGACCAGTCCCTGGAGAAAGACATCATGCTGGGTAAAGTAGGTCAGCGAAAAAGAGGAAGACCCTCAAGGAGATGGACTGACATAGTGGCTGCAACAATGGGCTCAAGCATAACAACGATTATGAGGATGGTGTAGGACTCGGCAGTGTTTTGTTCTGGTGTACATAGGATCGCTGTGAGTCAGAACCGACTCTACAGCACCTAACAAGAACAACAACTTGGTCAACAACAATTTTAACAACATTGTTTTCAAGGTTTGTCTCAGTTGTAGCATGTATCAGGACGTCATTTCTGCTTATAGCTAGGTGATATTTTATTGCATGCGTATACCATATTTTGTTTATTCATCTGTTGATGGGTATTTAGGTTGTTTCCACCTTTTGGCTATTGTGAATAGTGTGACAATTAACAATGGTATATAAGTAACTCATTCCTGCTTTCAGTTCTTTTGGTTATATATCTAGGAATGGGATTGCTGGTAACTCTATGTTTAACTTTCTGAGGAACTACCAAACTGTTTCCACAGTAATTGCACCATTTTACATTTCCACCAGCAATGTACAAGAATTCCAGTTTCTCTATATCTTTGCCAACACCTGTTACATTCTTTCTTTCTTTTTTGTTTTTCTAATTATAGCCATCTTACTGGGTATGAGGCGGTGTCTCATTGTGGTTTGATCTGCATTTCCTTGATAATGTTGAGCATCTTTTCATGTGCTTATTGGTCATTTGTAAATTTTTGGAGAAATGTCTGTTCAAATCCTTTGCCCATTTTTTGTTTGATTTGTTTGTCTTCTTGTTAAGTTGTAGGAGTTGTTTATATATTCTCTATATTAAATCCTTATCAGCTATATGTTCCCAAAAAATTTCCCCCAGTTCTTAGGTTGTTTCTTCACTTTGCTGATAAAGTCCTTCGGTAAACAAAAGTTTTAAATTTTGATAAAGTCCATCATCCTACTCCATTTGAGAAATGGTGGAGTGAGACAATACTAAAATATATCAGGGCTAAGAATAGTGTCATTGAAAAGGGTAGAGTCTGATGTTAGGATCTTTCTACCCCTACAGGCTGTCAGGAATCAGTCCACCCAGCGCCCTTGAAGAGTCCCAGGCTGTCCACAGATCAGTAAGCAGATTTGAATTTTCAGCTGTTCTCAAAGACAAACTGACATTGGCTGATGCAGAATTTAATTAATTCCTCAGATTCAATTAACTTCACACTTTTACATTTGGATTGGCCCTAAATAAATTTTTGGAATCAAGCTCTACCAGAGAAGCAGTCCTGCTTTTGGTTAAAACCCACTTCAGGTACACAGAATGCAATCTGAATAATGCAGAACAACATTTTAAACATCTCACAGAAGCAGTTTCCCCATTCACAACTTCATTAGAAATCTTTCATTACAAGTCTATTAGTGCTCACGCTTTACAATTCTCCTGCCATTTTGTGAGTGGGGAGGAGCATGGCTGGAGATCAGATTTGTCAGCCCCAAATGGTCCCCTTGTTCATTTATGAGTCACTTCACAGGAAGCTTAAGGACATAGAAATTTCATAGACATATCTTTCTTTTCATTTTATCACCTTTTAAAATCTTTATATTACGCATGTATTTTCAACTCGCATTTATAACAATTCCCATGATGTCATTCTATTTCTTACCTTTTTCCCTCAGCAACGTGCTTTTCATTTCTATCCACGTTTCTGTGTCTTTCAAATCCATCACTTCTACCTGTTGCATAGTTCTCCGTACTCGGCATCTACCACATTTTGCCCCACTTCTTCTAAAGGGGTTCCAATTTCCTGCTACCTCATACAATGCTGCAGTGGACAGATTTAAAATATACAACCCAGGGAATCCAACCCGCAGGACTACTGAAAGAGTTATTGTTCCCAGCAGTAAGCCCATCTTACTTTTCCACCACAAGTATGTATTGCTGCTCTTCAGGGTAGTAATGGTTCCCTTTGATGAAGTACAATTGTTCAGTCATCATCACCTGACATGATGAAGCTATCCTAAGCTGTGTTGTGTGCTTTTTGTGTATTACAGTAACTGTGACAGCATCCCTGTGAGGTAGGTGCTACTGGCATTGTTTTAAAGATGAGGACACTGAAGCTCAAAGAGGTAAAATAGTTGCCTAAGATGTTACCACCAGGATTTAAAACCAGGCAGTGTGACTCCAGATCCAGTACTCTTAACCTCTGTGCTGTAACATCTACTGTGTGTTGCTCACTGTGTATATTAGTTTCCTAGGGCTGCCAAAACAAATTAGGACAAATTGGGTGGTTTAAAATAACAAAACTTTATTCCCTCAACAGTTCTAGTGTCTGAAAGTGTGAAATCAAGGTGTGTAAGAGCAAACCAGCATATGAAAGTTCCGTTTGCTTCATGCCCTTAACAACACTAATATTGTCAGGCTTATTAGTTTTATCCATTCTGATGTATGTAGTCTTAACTTATTTTGGTTTTGATTTTTATTTCCCTTCAGATAGATTATGTTGAGGACAGATAGTAAATATTTTTGGCTCTGCAGGCCATACAACTACCCAGCTCTGCCTCTGTAGTGCAGAGCAGCTATAGACAACACGTAAATCAATGAGTGTGTGCCAATAAGACTTTCTTAAAGAAACAGGCAGCAGGCTGAAGTTTGCTGACCTTTGATGTCAAATCATTTGAGAAAAGAAAATGAAGTATGGCTTTTCTAAGTGACTTATTCTGGTACCTCCTAAGTACTTCCCCACCACCTATTCTTAACCACTTGTTCAATAATCCATGGTAAAATTTATATTTAAGATTGTACTGGGAAAAATCAAATCCCCGTTTTTCTGACAACAAATGTGTTGATCAGTCCAAATTAATTTATTATTAATTCTGTCCTCTCTGTTCCACTTCTGTTTGCCTCTGTTTCACATGCAGCGCATCTGACCCTAATCATCCAGAGCTAGGTCAGACCTCACAAGTTTAAGGGCACAGTTCTTCAGGCTGCCAAGTCTGCCCAAGACCTCAGACACCAGCTACAAGTTTGGAGTCACCAGGACACACTCACTTCTGACCTGCTGGCTCCCATTTCTCCCTTGGGTTCAATAATTCACTAGAATGACTCACAGAACTCAGGAAAGTACTTTACTTATAATTACAGCTTTATTATAGTAAAAAGGATACAAATGAAGATATGCGTAGGGTGAGGTTTGGCAGCATTCCTGATGCTGAGCTTGTATGTCCCAAAAAGGGACATGCTAACCTCCCCGTGCATTGATATATTTCATCAACAAGGAAGCTCATAGAACTTGCATGCCCAGAGCCTTTACTGGGGCCTCATTAAGTAGGCATGGGTGATTGAAACATGCCTCCCCTCCCCCTCTAGGTCCACTGATATCAGGAGGTGATCTTTCTGGCATGGCCAGCCCCTACCTGAGTTACCTCATCAGCATAAACCTTTAGATGTAGTCTGGAAGCCTCATCAAAGATCCTTCAATCACTGGGGAAATTCCAAAGTTTTAGAGGTTGTATTTCAGAAACCAAGGACAAAGACCAAATTCTTTGGGTAAAGTTAAATTCTTTGCCTCACAGATTGATTTCAAATTTACCAACTTGTATTTTTCAGATAGTATAATAATGCTTGCCTATTTTCTAAATGCCCATTTTGTATAATTCCAATACTGAGTGTTGACTGTACTTCTACAGTCTATAATCATCTTTATGCTCTGCATATTCACATTCCTAACACTAAAATATTGACCGATTTACCACTATTACTGTTATCAATTGTTATTTATAAAGGTGATAATAGCAGTTGCTGTTTGTTGAATGCCTGGAAATGATCAGGTCCTGGGTGCTTTTCACATATTATCTAATTTAGACCTTGTACTAACCCCATTACCTTTACATATGAGAAAGCTTTGGTATAGTGAAAAAAGCTCTGGATTAAGGGTAGAAAGTTTCAAGTTTAAGAACTGAAATGTTGGGTAATTCATTTGTTTTGAGCCTCAGTTTCCCCAATTTAAAAGTAGGAATTATAATTATTAACTTCCTGGATTGTTTGAGATCACGAAGTGTAATGTCTTGGAAGCCAAAAACCAGTGTGTAACTATCGAGGGTTGTTATTATTTTTAATCTCTCAGCATTGCTGTTGTTAGTTGCCGTCATTGATTGTCACTCACGGCAACTGCGTGTGTGCAGAGTAGAACTGCTCCACAGGGTTTTCATGGCTCTGAACTTTTGGAAGCAGTTCTCCAGCCCTGTCTTCTGAGGGTTTGAACTGCCGACCTTTCAGCTGGGAGTTGAAAACTTAACCATTTGCGCCACACAGGGACCCAGTCTTTCACTAGCCCTCCCAATTTTTCCTCCGTAAACACCTCATGAATTGGTGTTCCTCCCTTTGTGATCCTCACAATACTCAAAGTCCTGCATGGATTGCTGCTTCTCTCCACACCCCTTGTAGCACCTCTCATTCCAATATTCTTTATCATTTCCCCCCTTATTCTTTTCAGAGAACCAGCAGGAACAAAGATCAGGCCACTGTTTCTGGAAAATGTTCTGTTATTTCCAGTTATTTTATTTCTATGTCACTTTTTTGCCTCGCCTAAGCCTTTTCCTGCCTTCTAGGCCCAAATATGGACTAATAGTACTTTTCTCAGCTCTCTTATCTGAGCTCTTTTTCTGCCATTATTCAAATAACCTCTGAAATCCTGCTTTTCTATAATTTTACAACTGACTCAGAAAGAAGTAATTTTCACTATGACATGGCTTTTTATTTTCTATCATACCAGAGTGTCTTATCATTATGTGTAAAATATACATATAATATACATATATAAGGGTATTTAATACCCTTGTATATGCATTTGTTATTTGCAAGGTTTAAGAGTCCTTTTATTTTTTTTAACACATTAAAATTTCAACTTCAAAATCAGTGTGATTCCTTGAGAAGTTATACACTTAGCAACTGAGATTTTATGTCCCTTATTTTTCATGGATACCCCCCCCCCACAATTCTATATGTATTTAAATAATCCAAGAAACAAATAAAGAAGACAGAGAATATAAAATCAGTCAAATTGTCCATAAGGAAACAAGACTTACTGAAACTGACTTATATAATTTACCAGCTATTATCTTCCATTTTTTCTCTATGTGGCTATTGTTTTATTTGATCAGAAGCCTGACCTTGTCATCACAGAATTGTGTCCACTGCCATTTGATTAATATATAATAAACTACTCTTAACCATAGCAACAGCATAGAATTTAAATTGCTTTCCAGGATAGAAGGGAGAATTAAAACAAAGGAATAAGTAATGGTTCCTGAGGGTTGGAAGCAGACCCAGTTACCAGGCTCCCTTCCTGATGGATGTAGTTGCATTTTGTTTATTCTTAATCTTAAAGCAGTGTGACCATTTTTAGTGAAGTCACATAGTTCTTTTCATGAAAAGACAATATAAGTAATCGTTCAAGGATGAAGTTGTCTAATTTGTGATCAACATCAGTACTTTAAGCACTTGTAAAGCATGAATTGATCTTGCTTGAATTTCAGAAAATAAAATGTTAGTACACATATACAGATTTTCTCTCAGCATTGAAAAAGTCTAGTCTGTAATTTACTAGCTTGCTAAGAATAAAAATATTACTTAAAGGTTAGTTGAGATTTTTTTAGAAATAATTTTAATGCATAGAATTATTATGTTTGCCATCTGTGCTCTCTATACTACCACCTAGTGGAATAAATGCAAGTTTACCTGTCATTTAAAATCAGGGAAGAGAAATGAATAGCTAAGATGGAATTCATCTCTGAAAAAATGGCCACGATGATGGGTTATTATAATTTTTTTTTAGTATAGCACATGTCTTGTAAAATACATGAGTCCAGAGATTAAAGAAAAAGACCCAGGCATCAATGTGATCCCTAATGAAACATTATCAGTTTTCCAGACAAGCTATTTTATTTAGAAACTTAGAAGCCAGATTTCTTAGTTTCCTAGCACTGCTCTAACAGAAATACCACTATTGGGTGGCTTTAAAGAAGAGAAATTTATTTTCTCACAGTTCTGGAGACTTACGGTTGTTGTTGTGTGCTGTTGAGTTAATTCCAACTCACAGTGACCCTATAGGACAGAGTAGAAATGCCCCCATAGGGTTTCCTAGGCTGTAAATCTTTATGAGAGCAGATCTTCAGGTCTTTTCTCCAGTGGAGAGGCTGGTGAGTTCAAACCTCTGACCTTTCGATTTGCAGCCGAGCGCTTAACCATTGCACCACGAAGCTTGTTCTAGGAGTCTAAATTCAGGGCACCAGTTTGGGGGGAAGGCTGTCAGCTCTGGGGACGATCCTTGTCTCTTTCAGCTTCTGTAGCCCCAGTATTCCTGGGTTCCTTAGTGATCCTCAGGTGGCCTCTATCTTCACCCTGAGTGTGCTGGCTTGTCTCTTCTGTTCGTTTTATATATCTCAAAATTGATTAGGTTTAAGACACCTCCTACACAGATATGGCCTCATTAACATTACAAAGAAAACGCTGTTCCTAAATGGGATTACATCCACAGGTATAGGGGTTAGGATTCCAACACATATTTTGGAGGGGCACAATTCAATCCATAACACTACATAAGTTATTGACTGTGTCCTGAATATTGTTATGTCTAAATTACACTGAGAAGCTTCTCTTTATTCCTTATTACAAGGGTCCATAAAAAGATTTAAAATATTAAGATTCAAAGCATCCCTGAAATGAAGGTATCATACTTACTTAACTGATAGGTAAATACAAATGGAGAGATATGATGGCCAAGTTTTATCAAAGCTGGGAAGAAAGGCAGATAGGCATATGATTCTGAGCTGTTCCTTCCCAAACAGTGAAACCTAAAAAGGCAAATGAAGCTTTAAGGCTCCCCATTCTTTATTGGTAGGATTATTCTTCTTTAATCTCCAGCTCGTGTGAAAGAAGCAGAAACCCCAATACTGATGTTGCTGACTAATTTCTTGGTCCTGGGTCATCCATCCCCCGTTTGCTCCATGGCCTCCAGGCCTGCCTGGTCCTCCAGACCTCCCTGGTCCTCATCTTCATGTGCACTGCTAATGGAGTTGATGTCCCATTTCATAAGGGCTGCACGCTTTTCAGATAACATCAGTGTGTACATACACAGATATGTTTTTATGCCTGTGAATATTTCACCTACCTGATTCTTGAGAATCTTGGGTAAGTAGTAGGTGAGGGATCATGGGTCAGTGAGCAATGCTGGGAGATATAATTGCAATTCAGAAAAAATATCTTAAAGTTCACTTTCAGAAAGTTTTCACCAAACATTACAGAACCACAAAATCAGCTAGACTTGATTCTCCTTTTCCTTTACTCTCATCCTTTCTGTGTCACCCCGCCAGGCAGACCAAGCTCTAGGGAAGACTGGATACAATAAGCAGCTTATATGTCCCAGGACACTTAACATCATATTATAGTCCTCACTTGTTTTCTTCTTCTGGCCTCAAATTGCACAGGATAGCCCAGTAACTTTTTGTCTTTATGATACCTAGCCCTCAAAACACTCCGCTGAGTTCTCAGTTTTCCTCCTAATAAACCACTGATCCTAACTGTTTTTATGCTGGGGGAATTTGTATGATTTTGCATTGTTGGCTTATGGTTTCCCAGTGTTTATGGGAAAGGCTGTCTTCTATCTTTGCTATTTATGGTTTAGGTTCCTGAGTCATTGATCACCTGCGTTTTTGAAGGTGTCTACCTTGTCTAGTCTTTAACTCCTGTGAAGCTACACACTTGCTGTCTGGTGCCTGACACAGTCAGGTGTGGTAATGGTAACCAGCCTCCTGCCAGAGGCCTGGACACGTCCACAACTGGTCACTAGGCTGTGAGACAGAAGGGGAAGTTAGAGAAGCAAATCTTATATTTCACCCCAAAAGAATATGTCTGGAGTCTTCCCTTTCCCAATTCCCAATCCGCGGGACATTGAAAGATGTTATATAAACCCAAAAACCAAACCCATTGCCATCGAGTCGATTCCAACTCATAGCAACCCTATAGGAAAGAGTAGAACTGCCCCACAGGGTTTCCAAGGAACGGCTGGTGGATTCAATCTGCCAGCCTTTCGGTTAGCACCCAAATGCTTAACCACTGTACCACCGGGGCTCCAGATGTTATATAGCTAGTTATTAAAAATATGCGTGTCCTTTAAAACCCTACTAACAAAGGGGAAAAATTACAAGTTAGTTTTTCCTCTAAAATCCTAACAGCTGAGAAAGCAAAGCAAAAAGAAACTTAAGAATTCCATGCTCAGTGTTTTCTTCTTCTAAGACCATCAGGCTTTGTGTGACTCAACTTTAGAAGTAGTAGCTGCTGTCATTAGATGGCGTCTTCTGGGATATAGTTACAGACCTATTCTAAACTCAAAGGCTGATGTCTACATTTTAAATTGCAACTGTGCTTACTTTCGCTTGATTGCAGCCCTCGCTTGGAGTCAAGAAGCCAACCAAAGCTCTGCTCTTTGTAATCTTGAGTCCGGTGGGACCTTATTTTTCAAGTGGAACCTTTAATCCAGTGTCCCTGTGGGCCCATCCAAAGTATGTAAGAGCCTGGAAAGGTGGAACTGGAGACTGCAAAATGGGAGGGTAAGAGAAAATCTGTGTCTCTGTCTGAAGGAGAGCCCTTCACGACCACTTAGTTATTGCCATTTCACTTTGATAAGGATGTACCTATTAATATGCAAGTTTGAATGCTCATTTTTGGTTCATGCTTAGCTTGCAGCGTTTGAAATGCACTAGTTGTTTAAAAGATAATCTGTGGCCCTTCATAAGGGACAAACATTGAATGTGATACATAGATAAGAACTAAAAAGTAACTAAAGCAGGAATGAAAGTAGTGCTTTGAATTCACTGCCCTGGACTCTGGTCCTCTTTGGCTGTGGTTGGCGGTTGGTGTAAAGAGCATCTGGTGCTGGGGCCGAGGCTCTCTGTTGGCTCCAAGAAGTCATGGCTGGGGAAGGTGCCTGTTCACTGAAGTGCTGTCTTCATTGCCACAGATTGTAGCCCCACCTGCTGCCAGCTGGCTGAGGGACAGCCTTGCTTTGGCTCTGTCAGTCCAGTCTCATAGGCCATATGTAGCTGGCTGGAAATAAAAGAGCATTTGAGAAGTGTTGGATAATTTCAGGGGTGGACTTGGCTGTGAATTGTAATGCCCTTCCACATGAACAAGAATAGCTGGACTAACCAGCGTGAGTTCCTCCCTTTTTATGTATCAAGTGCTGATGTGTATCACATACCCAGGGCAGCAGCAGTTCTGAAAGGTGACTCAGTGACAGTCTTCCAGGCCGTGATACAACATGTAGATTCGTGGAGCCCTGGGAGAGTCGAATGACGTGCTGCTGGGATGTTAGGGATTTTCACAGCTGGCTTTGACCCCTCGGTAGTCTTCCTGTATCTCCTTTTCCTTTTCTCCAAAAAAAAGTAGTTATAAAATTCTCTGTCCTGTCATTCCTGTTGGCAACTTCAACAACTGCATTCACTTAATGGGTAGAGAAATCCCAATGGAGTCCATTAACCTAAGAAGTCACTTTCTTTTCCTTCTGGTTTAGAGAACTCCTTGACTGTGTCCTAGGCTACCCAGGGTGAAAAGGGTGAAAACTGCTTTTGTTTTTTGTCTTGACTTCCCGTTTTTACTTCACGGAGTATATGCCTATGCACCACTGCATACCATGTGCCCTACTTGTTAACACTTCACTTATGGTGCACATTACAGTAAATCATAATCTTGATGGAGAGGTAATAATTATGAAAAATGCAATATTGAAAAAATTATTTTTTAAATCTTGCTTTCTTGCTCCCCCTGTCTGACTGTGGAAAAGATAACATGGGACACTTAGAAGTTATAAGGAAATCTTTATTACCTGGTATGTGAGAAGGTTGTTATTTATTAAATTAGAAAGATTTAGATGATATAACCTAGTACCACAGAATACATGGTCCCTATAGGCTAATTAAAATTACTAATTTGACTCATTAGGCTTAGGTGGAACACGATCAATGGAAGTCGACTAGGAATGTCTTAGGAGATCAAGAGACTAGAGGAGAGATACTGAATCTCAAACGAGAGCAAAAATAGAAAGAAGGAAGGCAGTAACCAAAAAGATGAACTTTTAATGATCTTCTATCACTTCCAAGAAGTTTTAAAGCTTTTTAATGCTATGCTTCAAACCTGAAGAAGCACAAGGGGAAAAAGTGAATTTGCGTTTAGTATCATTCTATTAGGTTGGAAAAGACATTTGGAAACAACCTTAAATTTGCGTATTGTTATCTCTTCTGTAAAACTAATTACTTCAACAATCAACTCCCAAGCATTTTTTAGGAGCCCTGAGGTGGTATTTATTAAAGAGCTATTAAGTTCCATAAGCCTGAGAACTTTCTACTTTCTACCTATGTGACTCTGAGGATGAGAGAGAAGAATTTTTTTTTTATTTCTAAGATTATCCCACTATTTTAGAGCCATTGAAGATAACATTATATTTTTTATTTCTAAACATTTCTATGTAAGTGAGAAAAATAATAAAATGACACACAGCTGAAGGAGAGTTCTGGCACAATGGATCTCACGGTGATTGCAATTCACTTTGGGAACTTAGCAAACTACTGATGGCTGGATCCAACCTCTAGAGATACAGCCTGGGCACTGGGATTTTCTTAATGTGCAGCCAAAGTTGAGAAGCGCTGAGCTTAGAGGTAAGAGGAGGGTCCTTCATCATGTCGTTGTTATTAGGTGCTGTCTAGTCAGTTCTGACTCATAACGACCTTATGTACAACAGAACAAAACATTGCCCGGTCTTGCACCATCTCCACAATTATTGCTATGTTTGAGCCCATTGTTGCAGCCACTGTGTCAGTCCATCTCGTTAACAGTCTTCCTCTTTTTCGCTGACCGTCTGCTTTACTAAGCATGATGTCCTTCTCCAGGGATTGGTCCCTCCTGATAACATGTACGAGGTATGTGAGATGAAGTCTCTCCATCTTTGCTTCTAAGGCGCATTCTGGCTGTACTTCATCCAAGACAGATTTGTTTGTTCTTCTGGTAGTCCATGATATATTCAATATTCTTTGCCAACACCATAATTTAAATGCATCAATTCTTCTTCGGTCTTCCTTATTTATTGTCCAGCTTCCACATGCATCTGAGGAGATTGAAAATACCATGGCTTGGGCAGGTGCACCTTAGTCCTCAAAGTGACATCGTTGCTTTTTAACACCTTAAAGAGGTCTTTTGCAGAAGATTTGCTCAGTGCAATCCGTTGTTTGATTTCTTGACTGCTGCTTCCATGGGTGTTGATAGTGGATCCAAGTAAAATGCAATCTTCGTCAACTTCAATATTTTCTCCGCTTATCATGATGTTGTTTATTCAGTTATGAGGATTTTTGTTTTCTTTATGTTTATATTTTTTAGGTGTAATCCATACTGAAGGCTGTAGTATTTGATCTCAGTAAGTGCTTCAAGTCTGCTTCGCTTTCAGCAAGCAAGGGTGTATCATCTGCATGTTGCAAGGTTGTTAATGAGTCTTCCTCCAATCCTGATGCTGAGTTCTTCATATAGTTCAGCTTCTCAGATCATTTGCTTAGCATACAGCTTGAATAAGTATGGTCAGGAGTGGATTATCCAAAAGGCAAGGTAAACACAATGCTTATCTTGCTTACCAGATCACTTGCAGTGAACAGTTTCACATTTTTTCACATCAAAGATTCTGTTTCTAAATATGGTTGACATCTGTCTCATCCTACAGAATCAAAGCCTCTTTTCAAATTTACAGTCCCTGACAGGAGCAGATGACCCAGTAAGCAAGGTAAACATGGGCTTTCTTGTGCTTACTTACTAACCTGTAGTGAACAATTTCACATGGGTTTCAGGGTGAAATTGTTCACTACAGATAAGAAAGCACAAATAAGCCCATGTCTACCTTGCTTACTCTGTCTATTGGATAATCTGCACCTGAGTATGGTGAACGGCTACAACCCTGATGCACACCGTTTCTGCTTTTAAACCACACAGTATCCCCTTGTTCTGTTCGAGTGACTGCCTCTTGGATAACAATTATGGGTAGCTTTGTGAAGAATGGAAATTCCAGAACACTTAATTGTACTCATGTGGAACCTCGTCTATGTCCAGGTTCCCCATAAACATAATTAAGTGTTCTGGAATTCTCATTCTCCGCAATGTTATTCATAATTGTTATGATCCACACAATTGAATGCCTTTGCATAGTCAGTAAAACACAGGTAAACATCTTTCTGGTATTCTCTGCTTCAGCCAAGATCCATCTGACATCAGCAGTGATATCCCACACTCCATGTCCTTTTCTAAATCTGGCTTGAATTTCTGGCAGTGTCCTGTCGATGTACTGCTGCAGTCGTTTTTGAATTATCTTCAGCAACATTTTACTTGCATGTGGTTTTTTTTCTTAATTGTATTGTGTTTTAGGTGAAAGTTTACATACAAATTTGTTTCTTATTCAAAAATTTATACACAGATTGTTTTGTGACATTGGTTGCAATCTGTGCAATGTGTCAGCACTCTTATCCTTTCTCTTTCCACCCCTGGTTCTCTGTGTCCGTTTGTCCAGTTTTCCTGTCCCTTCTTGCCTTCTCATCTTTGCTTTTGGGCAGGCATTCCCCTTTTGGTCTAGTATATTTAATTGAGCTAAGAAGCACATTCCTCATGGTTCCTCACATGTATTATTGTTTCTGTAATAGGCCTGTCTAATCTTTGGCTAAAAGGTGGACTTTGGGGGTGGCTTCAGTTCTGAGTTAGCAGGGTGTCTGGCGGCCATAGTCTCGGGGGTTCCTCCAGTCTCTGTCACTTCAGTAAGTCTGGTCTTTTTTTGTGAATCTGCATTTTGTTGTACATTTTTCTCTCACTCTGTCCAGAACCCTCTATTGTGATCCCTCTCAGAGTGGTTGGTGGTGGTAGCCAGACACCATTTAGTTCTTCTGGGCTCAGGCTGGTGGAGGCTGTGGTTCATGTGGTTTGCATGTGGTGTTGATATTGTCCTTCATCATGGAACGTCTTTATTCCCAAGCAATTTGTTAGTTAATTTGGAATGAATCAGTCTTCTTGCTCCCTCTTTTTAAATTATCCCTCTCCCTCTACCTTTTCTTTTTTTTGTTTTTCCTTGCCCTTTCTGCACTTAAAAGTGCAAGCTTTGAAGTCAAAAAGACCTGGCTTGAAAATCTAATGGCATTGGGCATGTTACTTAATTGTTTTAAGTCTCAGTTTCCTCATTTGTAAAATAAAGGTAATAACACCTAGCTTACCTGTGAGGACTAAGTGATATAAAACGGACCAAATTGCAATAACCATATATTGTAATGCTTATTACCTGCAGCTTTCTAGAATATTTCAGTTACTAGGGAATATTCATTCAGTTGCAAATCAGAAAACTATTGCAAACTACCTTAAGCAGAAAAAGAATTGATTGGCTCGTGTAAGTAGGACCTGCTAGGGGCTCAAAACATTGTTACCTAATCTGTAGTGTCCCGCAGGTGGGTGTGCTCTCTTTCCTTCCCATCCTGTCTCCTTCCCTCCCTCCTTCCATCCTTTTATCTCTTGTCATAGCTTCTGGCTCTGTGTTACCCTAAGGCTCTCCTAATTTAGGTGTCTTCTGTGAGGGGTGGTGATTGTGAACACTCCAGACTTCCATTATTCCAAGTAAGCTACCCCAGAAGGGGGAAAAAAAATCTGTCTTTTAGATTTCATACGTTAAAATGAATGAATGAATGACTGAGTGAATGAACTCAAAGATTTATATGAGCAGCTTAGGTCGCATGCCCACCCCTTCATCCAGTTTTGGCCAGGGACAAAATGCTGTGATGGTCAACCCAAGCCGATTGACTTGGCTCCAAAGGCACATGATTTTATAAGAGGGAAAATAGTGGGAAGGGAAGCTGTGCAGTAGAAAATGCAGATGTTCACTATAATATATGCCTCTTGGGCTTAACTCACACTTACATTAGAACACATCACACATTTTAATTTTACTCATGAGTCAGTTCACACTCACAGCGACCCTGTAGGACAGAACAGAACTGCCCCATAGGGCTTCCAAGGCTGTACATCTTTACAGAAACAGGCTGCTGCTACATCCTTCTCCTGAAGAGCAGCTGGTGGATTTGAACCTCGGACCTTTCAGTTAGCAGCCGAGCGCTTAACCGCTTCACCACCAGGGCTCCGTTTCAGTCTCACCCAGATGTAAAAGAGCTGATTTAAAGGCCTAAGGGGTTATTTTATGAAAGATTACATGATTACAATAATGCTTTGTAGTAGTAGCTGTTTGTTTGTTTCCTGCTGGGGGCTGTATAGTCCAAGGGTGGGCCTGCAGTTTACTTCCTAGTCCTGATTTTCTTAAGGTAATACTTCTCAGAATTATTCACTAATGTTCTCTAAAAACGGAGGGAAGTGAATTATACAACCAGGGGCTTAGGGAGGCAATCGAGTATTACATTTATTTGAGGACGCTCATGTTTTAAAAATTCATCCATATTTTGTGATATACTCTGTAATTTTCCATTTAAGTTTAGATAAAAGATAATGAATTAAAATTATTGTAAACTCGTTGTTCTAGGAAGATGTGTCTTGTTCCTTTTATTTTTGAATAATCTGATATGAATAGTGCAAATTGAGAAAAATTGACTTTTGGAATACTTTTAGGTCAAAATCAGGATTTTTGTCCCACAATTTGGGGAATTTAGACATTGGGCATTAGATGTTTCTTGAATATATTAAAAGGTCTCAGTTAAGAGGGCATGGACTTGGTGATCTGCTACTTACTTGCTGTGTAATTTGATATAAGTTGCTTCTCTAAGCCTCAGTTTCTTATCTAAACAAGGGAAATGACAGCGACTAACTCAGTATTGGTGTGAGGTTTACATGAAATAATTTATGTAAAATTGCTTGGCATGAATAAAAATACTCAACAACTCTTAACTGTTAGCATTAACTTGGCTATTCACTTGTGTTCTTGTATCTAGGATTCCAAGATTCTGCTTTGTGCTCTTTCAGATGAGTGCAATTAGATAAATCATGGAGCTTCTCTAATGAGTTTTTCGTTAATGTTATGCACGTAGAGAGGAGATATGTTAAGAACATAACATGTTGACTTACATCCACATGTGAATTGAAGACTTGAAGATTTTAGAGTATGGAAGTTAGTGTGTGGGGGGGAGAAAATGATTTATCTTTATAATCGGTATGTTTTCTTTGTTTTAAAGGAATTATGGCTCATCTCTTTTTGCCCAATGTGAAGCAATGGATAATGGGTGTCAGCAGGTTCTGTGGCTCTATGGAGAGAATAATCAGATAACCGAAGTTGGAACAATGAATCTTTTTCTTTACTGGATAAATGAAGATGGAGGTAATCCACTCTGGTTTCAGTTCTTTACTGCTTCTCAATGGGACTGGGAAGAACAGAACTAGAACCTTAGAACAAAGGAGCAGCACAGTTCCAAAGGCTAAGAGCCACAGTGCTTATGCTGTCCAAGTAGACATGAACTAAAGTTTACTAAAGTTATAAAGGTTGTGTTTTGGTTTTGGTTTTTGGCTCTGTTGTTGTTAGGTGCCATTGAGTCAAGTGACAGAGTAGAACTGCCTCATAGGGTTTCCAAGGCTGCAGTCTTTATGGGAGCAGATTGCTAGACCTTTTCTCCTTCAGAGCCCTGGGTGGCTTCGAACCACCAGCCCTTGGGTTAGCAGCCAAGCGGTTAACTGTTACACCACTAGGGCTGCTTTTTTGGCTCCAGACATATTTATTATGGATAGGGACTTAAGGAATTTGAGTCAACATTTTCTTGACAATCTTATGTTATGAACTTGGAATATATATAATTTTCCATGATTTGAAGGTTTGCTGCTCTATCCCCTTTGTCACTACCTTAACATTTCTCTTATCTGAACACCTTTGCATTTGGAGGTCTCCAGTATACATGTGCTATGTATAAAATAAGTCCCTGGGTGGGGCAAATAGTTTGCACTCGACTCCTAACCTAAAGGTTGGCAGTTTGAACCTATCCAGTGGCATTGTGGAAGAAAGGCCTGGCAATCAGCTTTCCTAAAAGATTACTACCAAGAAAACCCTATGGAGCAGTTCTGCTCTAACAGTTGGGGCCACCATGAGTTGAAATTGACTGGATGGCAGCAGGTTTTTTTTTTTTTTTTTTTTTTCTTTTTAGTGGAGTGGGTTATGTATAAAATGCTATAACAATAAACATGGTCTACTGAGTCTACTGGCATGGAACTTAATGTTCACTCTTGCTATAATTCTTTAATAATTGTGGCCATTTCTACATATAGTATTTTTATAATATATCAGAAGCCTCCACATTTACTCTGGAGCTCAGTTTTATGAAAGTACACTATTTTTTTTTTTTAAATTGTAATTTAGGTGAAGGTTTACAGAACAAATAGTTTCTCATTAAACAGTCAGTACACATATTGTTTTATGACATTGGTTAACAACCCTACGACATGTCAATACTCTCCCTTCTCAACCTTTCTTTTTTTTTTTTTTTGGTGAAAATATACATAGCCAAAGATACACCATTTCAAAAATTTCTACATGCACAATTCAGTGACATTGATTACATTCTTCCAGTTGTGCTGCTGTTCTCACTTTAGATGAAGGTTTACAGAACAAAATAGTTTCTCATTAAACAGTTAGTACACATGTTGCCCTATGACAATTGTTAACAACCCCACTACATGTCAACACTGTCCTTACTCAACCTTGGGTTCCCTGTCACCAGCTTTCCTGTCCCCTTCTGCCTTCTAGTCCTTGTCCCTGAATTGCTATGTCTCATTAGTCCCATTTTGTTTTATGGGGCTGTCCAATCCCTGGCTGAATGGTGAACCTTGGGAGTGACTTCACCACTGAGCTAAAAGGGTGTCTGGGGCCATACTCTCCAGGTTTCTCCAGTCTCTTTCAGGCCAGTAAATCTGGTCTTTTTTTGTGCGTGTTAGAATTTTGTTCTACATCCTTCTCCAGCTCTGTCCAGAACCCTCTGTTGTGATCCCGGTCAGAGCAGTCAGTGGTGGTAGCCGGGTACCATCTAGCTGTACTGGACTGAGTCTGGTGGAGGCCTTGGTAGCTGTGGTCCATTAGTCCTTTGGACTAATCTTTTCCTTTTTCCTATTCTCTTCGTTCTCCCTTGCTCCCGAAGGGATGAGACCAGTGGAATATCTTAGATGGCTGCCCACAGGCTTTTCAGACCCCAGATGCTACTCACCAAGGTAGAATGTAGAACACTGTCTTTATAAACTGTGTTATGCCAATTGAGCTAGATGTTCCCGGAGACCATGGTCCCCACAGCCCCCTGCCCAGCAATTCCGTCCCTCAAGGAGTTTGGATGTGTCAGTGGAGCTTCCATGACTTTTCCTTGTACAAGTTGTGCTGGCTTCCCCAGTATCGTAAAGTACACTATTTTTAAGGGCAGATCAGCTGTACCTTGAAATTGTTGTACCAGATCCTGGTCCATTCAGGGCCTTTAGAAAATAAGTGTACTGTAAGAATAAGCGCTTCTCTACTACCTATACTATCCTAGATGTTCATTACTTCTGTTTGCTATTCTTTTCTGTTTTGTTTTGTTTTTTGTTTTAGTTGGAAGAGATCATAGGGGCTCAGTGAAGTGTTGACAGTGCCTGTGGTATTGGATTAAATGGAAAATAATGAAAGAAAATACAGATCTATGCCTTTATTTCCGTTTTGGAATTATGATGTTGTTGTTGTGTGCCATTGGGTCGATTCCAACTCACAGCGACCCTATAGTCATACAGAATTTAGAAATAATTTTTTAGGTTTAAGCTCTTCATTTCACAGTAGTGAATGTAGTGACTAGAAGTATAAAATGGTAAGCTTCCAAATACATGTGGAGTTTCCGTATTGGTTTCAATTAAATCTTGAAATGAACTTTTTATTTTTCAGCAGTTATAGTAGCTTCTATTGCTCTTGTGTTATTTGGCTGCGAAAAGAGGAAAATGGTGATTCAGATGAGGCTGAATCAGAGCTATGCACTAATTTGAGTGTCAGTTACAGAGACTAACAAGATGAGTCTTATATTCCAGTTAGAGGTTGGAGGAGGAGAAGGTGTGGCGAGTGTACCTTGCTCTGAGGTCGGCCGTTGGTGATCCGTGGCATATGAAAAGCCAAATTACAGACTGTGCTCGCAGTACTTGGCATCATTTAAGAACAAAATTTATACTGGAATATTTCTGATTTCTAAATTTGAGTTTTCCATGAGTCAGAATCAACTCTACGGCAACTGGTTAAGTCTGAGTTATTGCATATCACGTATATCAAGAGCTATGCTTGAAAGTTAACAGCCAGTGTTGAATTCTGTAGATAGAAGATAATAGATTGATTCAGCTTTTCTTCCTACTCTCTCACTGCCCCCCTGAGGGGCAGTGGGAGGGAAGGAAACACAACCCAAAGCAAAAACAGTTGTAACATACAGAAGCAGTGCCATCATTATTTATGGATGGGAGATGTCAGAATTTAAGCATAGTCAGAATCAGAGCTGCATGATTTAACCACAAACCTCAGAAACTGTCCTGATGAAAAATTATCCTTTATCCAAATGATGACCATGGAATTTTTCCATCACAACTTTTAAAGGTCAGGATAGAAATGAGTGAAATTCTCTTCAATTCATTTCAAAGTGTACAAGACGTTAAGAGTTACTATTCAAATTATGGTTGCCTGAGATAACTTGAGCCATGGTTTTAATGTTCTATTTCAATTTGGAGGTGTTCTACTAACAGACCAAAAAAAACTTAAGTAAGGAGAAAGGACATATGGAATAAATGTTTGAACAGTACTATGAGAGAAGTGAATAGAATCTCAGGAGTAACCTTTCGGCTACAATAAAAAGATGGACGCAACTCGGTCTTAAGTTTGATTGATATCACCTGCCTTTAAGAAAATACAAGGAAAAATGGGTTGAAAATAAGCAAAGTATTGATTTTCACAAACTTTACCAACCGGGGGTATAAGCAGAGTTCTTTCAGTAATTTATTGCCAACTTTCCATAACCATCCACACTACTCCTTTTGGACAAGAAAGGTAGATAACATAGATAATCTGTGTGTAAAGCACATTGCTGAGCGTAATAGCTATTTGTGGCACTTGGGCCTGTAACTAGTGTGGGTTTTGATTCTAGTAACAGCAACTGTGGTGGTAAGATTACACAGCCTCAATTCTCTTCTTTATTCTGTTGATGAATAATTTGACATATGTGGTTGTGTCAAACAATTTTGTGGTGTCCTAGACACTGGAGACAACCTGAAGAATAAGACCCAGTCCTTGTTGTTGAGTTCACAATTAGTTTAAAAGACTACGGTTGTGAGTGCTGAGCCTTCCCAGCCACGCCGGGTATTTTTCTGGCTCTGCTTGGAGCCCTCCTCCCTTAGATACCTGCATGGCCTACTCGCTCACCTCCTTCAAGTCTTTGCTCACATATCCCATCCTCAGTAGGACCTCCTTGAGCACCCTATTAAAATTGTATATCTTCCCCTCAGCACTCCCCCTCCCCTCCCCTGTGTTGATGTTGTTTTTCTTCCATAGTCTAACATAGGAGTCCCTGAGTGAGCAAATGGTTAAGCCCTATACTACTAACCAAAAGGTTAGCAGTTCAGACCCACCCAGAGGTGCCTCAGAAGTAAGGCCTGGCAATCTGCTTCCAAAAGCTCATAGCCTTGAAAACCCTATGGAGCAGTTCTACTCTGCACACATGGGGTCTCCATAAGTCGGAATCGAATTGACAGCAACTAACAACAACAGTCTAACATACTGTTTAATACAATAACTATTTGTCTCTACCTACTAGAAAGTAGGCTGGGAACTATATCAGTTTCGTTCACTGCTGTATCCAAGGGCTTACAACGGTGAACAGCCCATGGTAGGCACTTGATATACATTTGTTGAATAAATGAATAATTCTACTGCCTATGATGTTTAGGACATTTAGGAAAATCTATATTCCTGGTTCCCACTGACTTCTTTATAGTGCTTGACCTTGGGAAGTCACAGATGAATCCTGCTGTAATTGCTTCTAAATTCCTCATCTCCTCAAAATGATTTCTTTGTCAAAAACAAGCTGTGTTTGTCGGTTCTGTTTTCCTCATGTTGGGCAATCTGGAGCTAGTTCTGGCTCTTGTAACCATGTTTGTGGTTGCAGAGGAAAATGAATATTTCTCACCCAAATGTTGTCATGTCATCATCTCTGTCTGGCAACCAGGGAAGCAGATGTTCTATTCCTTGACCTCAGGCTAGTGGTTACAGTACTGGGTGTTAAATATATTTCACAAAACAGCATTTGTACATGCGGGGCTGCTGTTTTCACTTAACTTTATGTAGTCTATTGCTCAGCAAGCTTTAGGAAAGGTCCAGTTTGAGGGGACTTGGTGTATATCTCTGTGTGTGTACATGCATATATTCACACACATATAGATCCATACATTTATGCATCTAGCTAGCTCACTATTGCAAAACACACATTTATTCTGAGATCATCAACACTTCTAAACATGACAAAAAGTAGCCCTAAGAACATTGCCAAGAACAAATTTTCTTCTTTCCAGAGAGCAATTTTCAGCAGACGAGTTTTAGAAACAAATTTCAAAAAAAATCATACTGCTGTTTCCTAGCAAAGAGGATTATTCATTCATTTTTTTCAATTCAAAATTATTCATTGCTTACTGCTCTGGGCCAGGCATCGTGCCGAGTTTTGGGAATGTAGGGATGCACACAGCTCAGTCTCGGTCTTCCAGACACAGTCTGGTTGTTGGGGACATCTGATGTAGCCACAGTGGAGAAGTTGAGCCCAGGACTGCCGTATACTCAGAGAAAGAGCAGTGATCTTAGAGTTATGACACTTGAGCTCTGGCCCTGGCTTTCTTCCAGTGTCACCAACCTTAGCAAGTCACTCATGTTTATAGAGCCTCAGTTTCTTTTGTAAAATAAGGATTACACTAGATGGTTTCTAAAGTCTCTTTTAGCTACATAAAACAGGTTGGGAGAGTCCAAAGATATCAATGTGATTTCTATACAGCTTTTGCTACTTGGTGATCCTTTCAAGCATACTTTGTGAATTCTTCTGCATACACTTGATGGACAACGCATAATCTGTTCTAAGGTTAAACATCTTCATAAAGTGGGGACTTAAGGTGTGAATTTCTGACTAGATTCAGTTTCTGGGTGCCAGAGGTGGAGAGGAAAGGAGGATATTGAGTAGCAGGGACGTCATTTTGTAAGGACAGCCTATACAGTTGATAGATGACACTGACTGCTATAGATGGGTCATCATGCCAACCATCATGGGGAGAAGGAGTACCTGTGATCTTTCTCACTGGACCAGCGTCTCAACCTTGGCTCTCTTCCAGAGTCTCCTATGGAGTGATTTTTGGTTTTGTTCTAGCTACACATGCTTGTGCCCGCCTTGAGCCCATTGGATTTGAATTGCAGAAGTCACCATCTCCATATTTGATGCTGATACTCCACCAGGTTTGAGAACCACTGAAGACAGACTTATCAAAGGGCCATGTGGGGACAGTAACCAGCCTGCATGGGCACAGACACTACTGGGGGGAAAGTTCCTCCACAGTATTCTTAGGAGGTTTGGTAATGACCAGTGTTTCTGAGTAAGGGCCTGTCTCCAGTATTCTGATTATTAACCAGCTTTTCCCCACTGTCTTAGTGATCGAGTGCTGCTGTAACAGAAATACCACAAGTGGGTAGCTTTAACAAATTTGTTTTCTCAGAGTTTAGGAGGCTAGAAGTCCAAATTCTAGGTACCGGCTCTAGAGGAAGGCTTTCACTCTCTGTTGGCTCTGGGGAAAGTCTGTGACTTTTCAGCTTGTTTCTTGGTTCCCTGGAAATCTCATGTGGCATGGCATTTATCTTCCCCCATCTGTGCTTGCTGACTTGGTTGCTTGCTCAATCTTCTCTTTTATATCTCAAAAGAGATTGATTTAAGACACATCCTACACTAATACTGCCTCATTAGAGTAACAAAGAAAACCCATTCCCAAATCAGATTCTAACAACAGGTATAGGGGTTAGGATTTATAACACATATTTTTGGAGGACACAATTCAATTCAATCACTCAGGTCAATTTTGATGAAAATATTTGTCTTAAGAGTATTCTATAACACTTACCATTTGTTAGTGAAAAACTATCTCATTTCTCACTGATTAATGATAAATTGAAAATGATTAAATGAGTAGCCTTCCTTTCCTTTCTTTTTTTAACAAGGATCTTACCAGATCCATGAATTGACTGGGGAAATTTGGCAATGCAGAATAGTAACATCTTTACGGTTATTACTAGCAAAGTTGCTAGAAATGGTTTTTAAAAATGTTTATTGATATAAGGCATAGCTAATATAGTTAAAGTTTGAAAATATTCCAACTTCTAACTGACAGAAGAAGAACTGGCAACTCCTCCGCTAGATGGCATCATTCTTCCAGGAGTGACAAGGCAGAGCATTCTGGATCTGGCACGCAAGTGGGTGGGTACCTTTGGCATGAACAACTTTTATAATCATGAAATCAAAAGTAACAAAAATAAGCCAGCCTGGTGTTGAAATAATGCCCTGTAGTTCCAACTGATGTTATCTTTAAATCTTTCAAGTGAAAAGAACTCTTCTAGAAGAACTGTCCTGGTGAGACTATCAAATAAGTGTTTATTCTGAAGGATAGAGAGAAACCAGTTTGGCAGGATGTCCAAATGAAGAAGTATTCTAGTACTAGTCACAGTCTTTATACCAAGTATCTACTGTCAACTCCTGGTTTTATACTTTGTGTGCTTCTCTCTTGCCAGACATTAACTTTTTCAAGACTGATTGTATTGTTTACAAATAGCAATGATCCATACTTCTTCCCTTCCTCTGTTTATTTCAATGCAACCATGCCATTGATAGAAATTAAAGAATTTTATTGACATACAGATGTTTCCTAATGTAACATTATTTGTTTTGGTTGCCTTCTTTCTCCCTTATTCCCTCCAAATTCACGTACATACTTATTTTAAAAGCAAAGCACTCAAGCAAATTTAACATTCTTTTCGGTAGCCTTTCAAATCTATGTGACACAGGCAAGCATATTAAACCATTTAGTATTGGAAATGACATAACATAATCAAGATGAATTTTGAATTAGTGGTCTGGCAGAGGTTCTTGGATGGAACTTTTGACCCATGTGTTAAAATGGTCTCCAAGGAACAGGAAAAGGCTTTGAGCATACTGTGGTCAAACAATATTAATAGGACAAATGTTTAGCAACACACACGTTATCAATGTACAAGAGTACTAGCACAGTTTCTCTGGAATAGACTTTGAAAATAGAGGAACTGTGCTATGAATAATCCCACAAAACCCCGAAGTAGACAAGACCCAACTGCACATGCTGGCTGTCACATTGGGCGTGACATTTACAAACCATTGGTATAATTTCAAACAGCTTGCCCTGTCCTAAATATGTTTGCAATTGGAAAGATGCATTTTTGAAGCTCAGTAATTTTTATTTTATTAAAGAAAAAACATTAACAAAGCACAGAAGGTTTGATGACAAGTTGCAAGTGGAAATTCTTTACCACACTAATGATTTGCTAACAGGAACAATGAGTTGTTCTGGAGGAAGGTTTTTTCTTGACTCTTTAGCTGCAATTTATTTAAAAAGCTATTTTAAAACAGTGTAAAATGCCAAGAGGCAAGTAGGGGGTTACCACTGCTTGCCAAACCAAAAAAACCTGAAGGCTGACCACAGTAAAAACAATTCTGTTTATTTACAAGGCTTTCTCCCCACCCCCACCCTCCAAGAACAGAGAATTCAGCTTGTTTTCAATTCATTTGGCAGATTTTCTGGACTTTATTTGTTTTTAAACCTTTGAACAACACAATTGTAATTGCAAAAAGATAAATTAAAACTTATTTTAATGTGTGCAAAGGGCCACATTTCCATTGCAGACATATTTTCCTACCTTCCAAATCTACTTGCCCCCCTCCCCCACAAAAAAACCCAAACCTGATATTCTACATTTTCCTTCTAATGTTTTGAATCTGGCCAAGGACTGTGATTTCCATTTTATCCATTGTGGGTCTGTAGGTTTTAAAAAGTATTTTCATCTTATTTAAAAAAAAAAGAAAAACTATCCATTCTTTGTTGCCTTTAATTCAAATAGCCTGTTGACAAACTGAGCTTTAATCACCGAAATAAAAGAATGAGAATTAAACACATTTTTATAATAATAAAATTTTATTAAAAATAAAATATTTTTATTAAAAAAAAATAAAAGTATCAGATTTTTTCCTATTTCCTGTCATCGAGCAAATAAAATGTTTTAAAAGTTAAGCAGAAGTCAATGAGGCTATGCCACTAATTCTAGGATGAAACTCCCCTACTATGATACTAAAGGAGAAGGAAGAAGATTACCATTGTAAAGCCAAATGAATCACTGAACTTGGGAGAAAAAATTATATATACAGTGTAACTTCTCAAATAAGGCTCAGCTTTTTAGCTTTTAAAAAATAATGAAATATTTCAGATAGCTGAACTCGGGCTATAGTTTTACTCCATAAAAGAAAGAGACCAAATGTGGAGCCAGTTCGATCAAACATGGCTCCAATCCAGTTTTTGCTATGTACTAGCTCTATGACCTTGGGGACGTCACTCAATCACCCTGAACCTTAGTTTTCTCGGCTGTAAAATGGGGACGATAATACCTACTTAACAGAATTACAGAACTTGGTTCATGATACATGGTAGCTAAAATTATTACCATCGTAATATATAATACAATGTTATTCTCCTTTATGATAAAATAAGATATAAGACACTGTTACTGCCTTAAGTAGCACTCAGGGTGCTAGAGTTTGTGAGACTTTATCCATGACAACAAACAAAAAGCAAAAAAGCTACTACTCTGTATTAAAATATACCATGTATCTTGTAGTGATCGTCTTACATTTTGTATTCGGGTAATTTCATTTAGAATTCCTGTGACCTTGGAGTAGGTTGCTTAACACCTCAGTGGGTTCACCAGTAAGACGGTATTGTCCTTTCCAGTTTTGCCTCTAAGGATAATTATGGCATGAGTTCAATCAGAATGTAATGTAGAAAAGTAAGTATCATAGGTTATTTTACATGTCTTTTCCTTTCGAATATGTTTGTTTTTATTTTTTGTATTTTAAACAGGGTGAATTTAAGGTGTCTGAGAGGTACCTCACCATGGATGACTTGACCACTGCTCTAGAGGGGAGCAGAGTGAGAGAGATGTTTGGTTCTGGTACAGCCTGTGTTGTTTGCCCAGTTTCTGATATACTATACAAGGGTGAGGTAAGGCAATGTTTCCTCATTTCCTGTCATTTCTGAAGACTTACCTGTAATTTAATTAATTTTTTTTAAAAGATGTGAACTAAATTCTAGTTGGACCCAGGATGCAAAGGGGTTTGTTATAACTTGACATTCCATTAGGTGGGGCAGTTTGTCCAGATGAACCTGTATTAGCAGATTACTTACTACCATCTTTCCAGTGATTTTGTGTAAGCTCAGGCATGGTGGGAAGTCAGTTTTATCTTTGAAAAAGTACCATACTTGCCTTATGTCAATGTAGGGATTAGAGATGTACCAACAGACTTCCACTCTTATCTCTACCAGTTCACTAAGGAAGACGCTACAGGAAATTGGTTTGTGGTTTCTAAAAGTACTTCCAAAATACTGGAGTAGGAATGGCAATATTATGGAAAATGCATTTGAATGATGAACTTCATTTGTAACAATAATAGTAATTATTATTATTATGTATACTGCTTTACAAAGAAATTTCCTTTGGTAGAGCTTGTACATTTACTAAAGTCTTCCAAAAGGAGTTCAAAGATTTGGTGGGATGAAATTTACTCTACCCAGTAAATCAGTCTGATTTTGTGTTTACTTCCATTTTTTTGTCATTTTTTTTTTTTGCTTTCCCCTTTATAACGAAGCTCTGATACTCATAATTAGCATCGGCATTAACTTTTTTAACTTCAAGGCATGTGGGTTTTATTCTTAAAAAGTGAATTGGCTTAAATTACTCATTAAATACAAAATCTGTTGGTTTTTAAATTCTACATTATAATTTTCCTCAGCTGATTGGATTGATTTTTCTGCTAACTTTAATGGTGGCTGCTTGATTGCTTAAGTTTTTTAAACTTGCTTTTAAGGAAAGACTCCTGGCATAATTCTATCTACAGAATTATTGTTTCATAGGAGAAGAATTGTCTTATTTTATATCAATACTTTTACTGATTATAAAGCTAGTTATTAGTATTTTTTTATGGTTATATCAAAGTAATATGTTATTGGTCCACTTTCTTATGAACTAAAGTGCCTGTTAGGTCAGAATTTTTTTTTTTTAAGTACAATTATTTTACTTCTAGAAATATGAACATGATAAAGTTTAACATTTTTAATTGTCTTATTTCTGGGGGCAATTCAGAGCCAAAAGGTACATCTAATTATCCTATTACCCTAAAAGGCACCCTAAGAAACTTATTTGAGAGCATGGAATGTCTACTAAAATCAAACTATGAAAAACCATGCAAACCAGCGAGGGAGGCATGAATAGGCATGACTCGAATATAAATAAGGCAAGAAAATCTCTCTCTGCCATGAATTTAATTATGCTATCCTATATTTACTAATCAAAAGGTCTACGGTTCAGATCTACCAGCTGCTCCTTTGGAAACTCTATGGGGCAGTTCTACTCTGTCCTGTAGGGTCGCTATGAGTCAGAATTGACTCAACAGCAATGGGTTTGGGTTGGTGTTTGTATCCTATATTGTGGAAGTCATGGTCCTTGGAGGTTTTGCTTGGAACAGAGATAGATTTTAGAAGACATTTTTGTCAAGGCATAGACTTTAATTTTTGCCCCTCCACCCCAAAAAAACTGGCTTTAGTTTGGACCAAAATATCTTTGAGATCTCATTCCCTACTAAAAGTTGTGGAGGATAATCTTTTCTCTCTATAGATTCTCAGAATTCTGGAAGAGGTAGAGTTATTAAAGTTTAATCACTGTTTTAGGTATCCTTCGCTTCTCACTGGTTCCTCAGATCAGCCTAAAGACTGGTGTACAAACTAGTGGTGCCCTAATATCAGTTGCAAGGCAATAAACAGCTAATTCTTGCCTAGTTAGTTTTTACTCAGATTCAAAATAGAGAAGAGTCTTTGATATAAGGAGGAGCTAGCCCGCGTAATCAGTAGGTTCTCGTAGTGCTCTTCCTTATTTCAGTGAAATAACCTTAATACAGTGGAATTGCCAAGTATCTTGCTTGTTCTCACTGTGTACAAGAGTATTCTCCTCATCTTATCTCATGTCTCTTTTTCTTTCATAGACCATACACATTCCAACTATGGAGAACGGTCCTAAACTTGCAAGTCGTATTTTGGACAAACTGAATAACATTCAGGTAAGAGCTTCTTTCTTTTAAAATGCACTATTTTGAATCAGAGGTCAGAACCAAGTCATATTTCAACAGAGAGAAAAGCATAAATATTGAAATTTGGGATTAGTAAGTTAAATTTAAGAAAGATTTTCCTGATAGTATGTGTGGATATGAGCAAAGCAGAAATGAGAAAGGAAGTGCATGTTCAACAAAAAGAAAAAGATAGAAAATACTGTTAGCGTCTCCAAACTACTTAAAAATTTAAAAAATATATAAAATTTGATAACATTTTTAAAAATCTCATTAAAAAGTATAATATACTTTTGCTAAAAACTTTAAAATAGAAGAAAGCATAAAGAAGTATATTAGCTTTAATCCTAACACTGAGATCTAACCATTGTTAATTTTTTTGATATCTCAACTTTCAACATTTTGTAGGCATTTATATACTTTGTCTTTTTTTGACAAAATAGGGTCATATTATACATAATTTCGTTACCTGCTTTTTTCACGAAATAAACTATTTACTTTTTCATATCAAAATAGTTTTCTCTGGAAATTTCACAAATGTGTGGAAATTAACACATATTAAACAACCAATGGGCAAAAGAAGAAATAATAAGGGAAATTAGAAAATACTTAGAGATGGATGAAAGTGAAAGCACAGCATACCAAAACATGGGGAATGCAACAGATACAGTTCTCAGTGGGAAATTTATTGCCATAAAGAGAATATGATGGAATATTATTCAGTCATAAGAAGGAATGGAGTTCTGATACGTGCTACAACATGGATGAACCTTGAAAATATTATACTGAATGAAATAAGTCAGATACAAAAGGACAAATTTCATATTCCACCTATATGAAATATCTAAAATAGGCAACTGTATAGAGACCAAAGTTTAAAAGCTGGTTACCAGAGGTGGGGGGGCAGGGGCAGGAGTGGGTGATGGGGAGTTATTTCTTCAGAAGATGAAAAAATGTTTTAGAGAGATGAAAATCTCTTGGAAATAGTAGTGATGGTTGCATACCATTATGAGTGTAATTAATGTCACTGAATTGTACACTTTAAAATGGTAGAAATGGAAAAGTTTTTATTATATATATTTTACCACAATAAATTTTTTTTTAAAAAATTGCTTTTCTCTTTATATAAAGTTTACATAGAAAATTACATTACATTGATGTACCATCCTTCTAAAGAAATTTTATTATTGAACATTTATGTTGGTGGCAAATTTTCACTATTATAACAACACAATCTTGATTACTTCCTTAGGATAAATTCCTAAAATTATAATGCTAGGACCAAGGGTCGAAGGGCATGTGTCTTAGTTACCTAGTGCTGCTATAACAGAAATACCACAAGTGGGTGGCTTTAACAAACAGAAATTTATTTTCTCACAGTTTAGGAGGCTAGAAGTCCGAACTGGGCGGAGCTCTAGGGGAAGACTTTCTCTCTCTGTAGGCTCTGGGGGAGAGTCTTTGGCTCTTCAGCTTCCGTTTCTTGGTTCCTTGGAGACGTCATGTGGCGTGGCATCTATCTTCCCCCATCTGTGCTTGCTTGGTTGCTTGCTCAGTCTGCTCTTTTGTATCTCAAAAGAGATTGACTTAAGACACATCCTACACTAATATTGTCTAATCAGCATAACAAAGAAGACCCATTCCCAAGTGGATTTATAACCACAGAGAGATATAGAGGTTAGGATTTACAACACATATTTGGGTGGACACAATTCAATCCATAACAGCGTGCAAACCTATTTTTTCATCCTACTAACTTTTTCTTTTTTTTGGTCTATTTTTTCTGAGCAACAACTTGCAGTGATGTCTTATCAGGCAGTTCAGCATCTTTCTAGGCAGGCTGTTGCTATATCAAATACCAGACAACCCTGGGGTCACCTATAAAAGAAACTGTTCTGTAACAAAACAGACTGTTCTATAACTTGCCAGTATTTAGAAGATTTTGGTTGAGCCCCAGGTACCATCACTGCCAGCCAATGAAAATACTCCAAGGGAGCTAAGATTCATATTTAAAGATGAAATAGTTTGTTGATTAGGTAAGGTCAGATGGTGTTGAGTCTTGAAAATGAAGCAAAAATTTAAAGTTAGCTGGAAAGTAGCAGACCTCTAGAGTTTAAGGTCTTTGAATAGTGATAAAAATGGCATGTTTTAGACCATCTCAGCAGCTTTTATATAAAATTTGTAATATTAAAAGAAAAGAATAATGATTGTCATTTTTGAATCAATGGACTCTTTTACTTCCGCCCTTTAACAAATTTTCTCTCTAGGAATTTTCTGTAAGCTAAATAGAGGAATATCTTAATATTGGAAGAAGGAAAATTTGCTCTGAGTTTCTATCTTTGTGCGTAGAAACAATTAAAGGTAATTTGAGGTATAGCTAATAAAAATCTCTGCACGGATGGTTCAAATTTTGTTCTTTTCATAGCTTTGAGTAGATCTGATGAAGTTAATAAATCGCTGATGTTTTATTTAAAAAAAAAAAAAGGACATGAATAGAACAAAAAATATGTAGTTGGCTAGATTATGAAAGCCTTTATCCAAAACAAGAGTTGAGAGATTTTTCTGAGGAAATGAAGCATAATTACAGTTAAGAGAAGAAGATCACTTTGGAAAATTTTCTTGAACAAAATGAATGGAAGAGAATGGTTCATTCTATAGCAGTTAATCTCCAAACAAGAGATTTCAGGGTTACCTCTTGGAGATTATATGAAACAAGAAAATATAAACTTACTTGATTTGGTTGTAAAGAATTAAAAAGAAAAGTAAGGCCACAAGAGCTAAGAGAAAAATTAAACTATTAAATTTGAGTTGGAAAAAAAAAATTAAGGTATTCAACAGATAATCATGAAGCGTTAGCTAAGGAAGGAAATAGTAGGCAGCAAAAGCAGGATTATGAGCTATCATATTGTGATGGTGGCAAAATATATGCATCAGAATCCTAAAACCTGATTAAAAGAGAAATCAAAACGCATAATTTTGGGGTAAGATGGGGAGCCATTACGAAAGTTCTTAGAAAGAACATTTGTCAAAGTAAGGTTATGGAACCCAAGTATGAAAGGGCCTCAGGTGCTAGATTGTCACGGTTAAGTTAGAAACGACGGTGCTGTCCCTAAGGTACAAAACCCCTGTAGACACTTTAGCACATCACTGAACTTCTTTGCAAGAGTTTCTGTGAACTTGTCAAGTTTGTGTCTTCTCAAAAGGACTTAGTGTCTAGCCCCTTGTTGGTGTAAATGTTTAACATCCTTGGCTGCTAACCAAAAGGTTGGGGTTCAAATCTACCTAGCGGTGCCTTGGAAGAAAGGCCTGGTGATCTACTTCTAAAAAATTAGCCATTGAAAACCCTATGAAGCAGAGTCTACTCTGACACACTTGGGGTCACCATGAGTCAGAACTGACTTAATGGCAGGTAGTTAGATGAGGAAATGGAAATCAGGATCTTCACTGGATAAAGCCTAAACCTAATTGTAATTGTTGCTGTTTTTATTGTTGTTGTTGTTTTAATATCTGACTAAAGTGAATGTTTTTTGGTTCATTCATTTGACAAGCATGCATATTGAGCACAGTGTGCTAGGTACTGTTCCAGGCACTGGTGATATAGTAGTTTAAAAAGGGATAAAAACCTAAAAAAATAAACAAAGCACACTGATAGGTAAAGCAAAAGATAGAGGACCCAAGAAAAGGAAGGACAGAAATTCAATTTAAATGTGAGAGTGCAAGTAAAAGTTTTAAAATACTAGATATACAAGAAACAAAGATGGGAAGAAAAAAAATAGCTTTTCTCTCTTACCTTTATATATTCTTTATATAACTTGGTGCCTGTGGCTAAGAAGAACTTAATGATTTCTCTTTTTACCTTAGGTACGATGGTAGTAACACTGAAAAGTAATTATACATTCAGAGCTCCATACTGAACAAAGAAACAAAGGGATATAATCATAGGGCACATGAGGTAATACAGTGATTCTGTGTTACACCACAAACCAGAAGCACCAAATCTGCTCCAAATTCTTGAGTTACAAAAAGCCATGCATTCAGAATCTAAGAACACATCTTTCTTCTTCAATTATTCTATGCCTGTGGGCCTGGAACCTAAAAGAGTCTTAAAATTATTCTCTTACATGAGGGCAAATTGGTGCTGTCAGCCAAGCTACTAGGTTGTCTGTTTCTTTCCAGGAAAAATAATGTAAGTAATTATTTAGGAAAAAGCATAGAATCGCATCATGTTTTACATTTGATCTCTTTGACATTACATGGAAACATGGATGTTTCCTGCGAAGTGTCTGGTAAATTGAGAAAGAGGGAAACAGCAATAACCACCAAAATCCCTCAAGATTCTTGCCAGTATGACCCAGGGGGAACATTCCTTCTTAACCACAGATTTGGCTTTCATTTTAACTTCTGTCATGAGCAAGAATCTCTGAGGTTAAGTATTTCATCCCATTTAGCTAATTACCCATACAGTACTCTGAGTTTCAGATTGCTATACAAATACCTCCCAGGAGGGGAACATTTCAAATTAAAGTTTCTTTCTTTTTCCTTTTCCTTTTTTTTTTTTTTTTTCAATGACAGAGGAAAACACTTCTGTGTTTGCGTTTAACCAAACTTAACCTTGGAGAACGTTAGTCATGCTGCCACCATTTATTTTCTGTCCCAGTTAAAGGTTGCCATTGCTCTTTGCTATTGCAGTTATTCACCATTATGCTCACCTGTGCTCCCGCCATTTTGGAGCCCTCTCTGTTCTCCTAATATGCTCTGCTTTCTGATCCTCCTGCATTTGCTGTGCCTTCTACAGTTTGCCCACCTAATAAGGTCTTGGTTATCTTTCAAAACTCATCTCCTTTAACCAAAACTAAGACTTCCGGCAAAATGGCGCTGTAGGCAGAAGCACCATGCCGTCCCTCCACAGCAAAGATCCAAAAAACTAAGCCGAACAGAGAAAACAACGATCCTGAAACCGTAAAACATCAAATGAAAAGATAAAGAACTCAGCCAAGCACCAAATGGAGTGACAAAACTGACAGAGAACGGAGAGCAAGGAGAGATTCACGCAGAGGTCCCCTACCAGCTAATGCAGCACGGATCCACTGTCTTGGACTCCTATCAGAGACCAGCAAACAGGAGGTAGGAGATAGCAGCTTCACGGAGCTTCCAGCGGGAGACAAAACAGCTGGTAATTTGCAATATACGCTTTCCCACCCCACACCCTTCTTCACCCCACTCAGCCTCCTCTGCTTCCCGCGGCCACAATCTCTTGTCCAGGGAACACCGGCTGCTTGGATTCCACACACCCGAATGGGCCGGCTCTCTATGAGTGCCATTTGTTAGCTGCTGGTGTTGCTTTTCTCCGCTTCTTTTGATTTCTTCCTTACCTCTCACCACCTCCCCCTCCTTTCACTCAAATACCTGGCTCCGTGCGCCATCTTTGCTTCTTCCTGACGGGCTGTGGAGCTCCGGTAATTTGTGATACACGCTTTCCCACTCCTTACCCTTCTTCACCCACACTTGGCTCCCTCTGCTTCCCGCGGACACAGTCTCTTGTCCAGGAAGCGCCAGCTGCTTGGATTCCACTGGCCCGCACTGGCTGGCTCTCTGGGTGCCATTTGTTGGCTGCTGGTGTTGCTTTTTTTTCTGCTTCTTTTGATTACTTCCTTGCCTCTCACCACCTCCCCCTCCTTTCGGTCGGGTGCCTGGCTCCGTGTGCCGTCTTTAGTTCTTCCTGAGGGGCTGTGGAGCTCCGTTCCAGTGTGGAGCTGCTTCCCGGTCTGGGCTGCCGCGCTGGTGGGATCCCAGGGCTTTTGTTCGTTGGTTTGTTTTGAATTGTTTGTTTTCTTTTCCTTTTCTTGAGTTGGGAGCCCTTTCTGGCCAGGCGGTGCTGCGTGGCAAGGAGAGTATCCCCTTGGCTTGCACAGACATGCAGAGGGATCCCTGAGGGCATTTCTTTTTTCGTTGGTTTTTTTTTTTTTTTTTCTGTTGTTTTGGCGGGCTTTTCTTGTTATTATTTTTTTTAAATTTCTTTTGTTTTCTTTTCCCTCTTTTTCCCTTTTCGTCTTTCTTCATTACTCAGTTTCTTGTCTCACTATATCTTCCTTCTCTTTCTGTTCCCTGAATACCTGGCGTTGTATGCCTATGCACCTTCTGGCCAGGCTGTACTACAACATCTGAGAGCGACTTCCCCAGACCTCATAGCTGCACCGGTGGGATCCCTGGGAACTTTGTGGTTCTTTAACCTTTCTGATTTTTATTTATTCATTCTTTTCTTCCTCTTCCCCTTTCTGTTTTTCTCCATTCATAGTCTCTCATCTCTCCACTCCAACGGCAAGCTCCC
>NW_004444048.1:2716769-2750969 GCF_000243295.1 Trichechus manatus latirostris | reverse complement strand
GGACAATTGGAAGAGCGAAGTCAATGTCCCTGAACTGTGCATGTAGAAATTTTTGAAATGGTGTATCTTTGGCTATGTGTATTTTCACCAAAATAAAGGTTGAGAAGTTAGAGGGTTGACATGTTGTGGGGTTATTAACCAATGTCATAAAACAGTATGTGTACTGCTGTTTCATGAGAAACTATTTGTTCTGTAAGCCTTCACCTGAAGTACAAAAAAAAAAAAAAATTAATAATGAAAAAAAACAACTAAAAACCAAACCAGTTGCTATTGAGTTGATTTTGACTCATGGTAACCCCACGTGTTTCAGAGTAGAACTGCACTTCATAAGGTTTTTAATGGCTTTGCTCTTTTGGAAGTAGATTGCCGTGCCTTTTCCTCCAAGGCACCTCTGGGTGGATTTGAACCACCAACCTTTTGGTTAGTAGGCAGGTACTTAACTGTTTGCACCACCCAAGAACTCTTCATGTCCTTTAAAAACCCCAAAATCAAACTCCTTGCCGTTGAGTTGATTCCGACTCATAGCGACCCTATAGGACAGAGTAGAACTGTCCCATAGGGTTTCCAAGGAGTGGCTGGTAGATTCAAACTGCCGACCTTTTGGTTAGCAGCGAAACACTTAACCACTATGCCATTTTAGGTACCTTTCAAATCTCTCTTGAACAACATCCCTCCCCTCCGGTAAAAACAGCCTTTCGCTCACTTAAATGCTGCTGCTTCCTCCAGATCCCATGGCACCTGGAATTAACATACATGGCTTTTAAATTACATTAGAATTATTTGCATACTTGTGTTTCTTTTACTAGGGCTGTTGGAATTGTTTTATTCTCTTTGTGCTCCCAGTGTTCAGCATAGGGCTTGAGACATAGTTCAGATTCAGTAATGTTTCTTGAATGAATGAATGCAGGAATGAATGTATGAGTGACACAGTAGGCAAATACCAAAGAACAAAAACATGTCACTCTTATATATTAACACATTCTGAGAAGGAGTGGGAGGAGGATCTTGAGTACTGTCAAAGTAGTTTTCAAGAGTAATTTTAAAGAACTTGATTTAGATATGTTCAGAATGAGATACACATTGAGACTGTTGTCAGAATCAGATAGAAGTTGAAGCCTGCATCTTAAATATCAGCGTAGCATGTTTGAGTAGCAAAAACAGTAGCATTGCTGCTATTGAAGTTTTAAAAGGTGGGAAGGTTGTGATTGCTAGGCTGAGAGGTGGATGCCTTAAGCAATTTAGGAAAGGGAAAGCTCAGATAGGATAGGGGTAGGATCTGTATTAATTATGGGTCACCAAACCAAACTCATTGCCGTTGAGTTGATTTCAACTCACACTGACCCTGTAGGACAGAGTAGAACTGCCTCATAGGGTTTCCAAGGAGCAGCTGGTAGATTCAAACTGCCGACCTTTTGGTTAGCAGCCGAGCTCTTAACTACTGTGCCAAAAATATAAAATTCACTTTCTCTTTTAGTGCTACAGTTTTGTAAGCATGAATGGCCATTAGTGATTACTGTATTTTTTCTTGTTTTCAGTGGAGCAGCTCAATGACTTTCAGTTACATTTCTTCTTTAAAGAAGTTTAAAGGCCCCCCTCGCGTTCCTGCCCGCATCCTGAGCTGTCCTTTCCTCTGTGTGCACACTGACTTACCATCTCCAGGTTGCCCTAATGAGTCAGTCCCTTGACCAGCTTCCCAGACCCTTATTCCCTCATCCATACTTCTCCACATGTTACAGCATTACAAAGCTTTTCACAGCCATTTGGTAGGATTCAGAGCAAGAGTGACAAATGGTTACCAGTGGGGCAGCACTAATTATATTTTTATCATGTTGTAGAGAGTGAGTGCATGACACGCAGGTTGTTCTTTTGTGTTGCCAGCAATTTTTCTGCTGAAGGTAAAAGGCATTTTTGTAAAGGCCATATAAAATTATTTACCATATGTACCTCAAATGTGAAGTAATGAAGTAGTCATCAGTCACATTTTGGTTTAGTGTTCTGACTGGAATTCACAAGAAGATTACTGTTCTTCACACCATACAAATTGTCTTCTGTCATGGTTTGAATTATGTCCCCCCAAAAATGTGTGTATCGATTTGGCTGGGCCATGATTCCCAGAATTGTGTGGCTGGCCTCCATTTTGTGATTGTAATTTTATGTTGAAGAGGATTAGGGTGGGATTGTAACACCACCTTTACCCAGGTCACATCCCAGATCCAATGTAAAGGGAGTTTCCCTGGGGTGTGGCCTGCACCACCTTTTATCTCTCAAGAGATAAAAGGAAAGGGAAGCAAGCAGAGAGTTGGGGACCTCTTAGCATCAAGAAAGCAGTGCTGGGAGCAGAGCGCGTCCTTTGGACCGGGGTCCCTGCTCAGAGAAGCTCCTAGTCCGGGGGAACACTGAAGAGAAGAAGGCCGACAGAGAGAAAAAGCCTTCCCCTGGAGCTGACGCCCTGAATTTGGACTTTTGGCCTACTTTACTGTGAAGAAATAAATTTCTCTTTGTTAAAGCCATCCACTTGTGGTGCTTCTGTTAGAGCAGCACTAGATGACTAAGACATCTTCTGTGTGGGTGTAAACCACCATCCCACAGGCTCAACCTGATTTGTCACGTTGCTTTGGCCTCATCTTTGATTCCAGTGAACAAAGCCAAGTAAGTGTGGCTTGGGCTGGCCTGCCACCCGTGGAAGGTGTGGGCCCACTATGGTTTTGTAATGACATTGGGAATAATATAATGACACCCTAGCCCATGTAGACATGTTTTCTCTTCCTCTCCTTCTGTGGACACCTACTCTTAAGGAAAGAGTATAATTTCTATTGGCTAAAATCTGTCATCTCTGCTTGGAATTATATTTCCTTGAGGGATTAAATTGAATTATCCATCAGCCAAATGAAAAGCTTGATTGCTAAATGCCTAGTTCTAGACATTATGAATCACCTGTAATATCACATTTCTTGGTACCTTTCAGAATGCTATTTTATATAAAAGCATATATTGCAGGATGAGAGGGATAAAATTTAATGCATTTTATGCAGGCTGATAGAATGATAGGGCCTGTGACTGTCATTGTAACCAAAACTGATCTTTGATCTTTTATAAAACTAAGACAACTCATTGAAAGTGAATTTACTTCAGCTGGTGAGATTCAAAACGTAGATCTGCTAAAATGTCAATACGCTGGCACTTGTTGTAATTAATGGCATAAGTACCTAATATACTAATGGGAACCCAAATAAGGGAAAGAAAACACATTTTGCTCTTACTTAAGTCGTGTTGACATCATACATAAATCAGGCAGAATTTGGAAATTGTTTATCTCGCATTCATTATGAAGCCACAGAATCAATAGTGGGAGGTTACAATCTTTAGGCAACTTTCAGATATGGATTAAGAAAGTCACTCATAGTCATTGGGCTTCTTTTGTTCTCCTTGTTATGCAAACAAAGTGGCAGGTAGACCCATTCTTATCTCCCAGTATTTTTTGCCACTTTGATAGATTCTGCTCTGTGAGGTCTTTAAAGCTTTTTAAGAGAAACAGCACAAACACAGTGTAATACAGGAGAAGTAGCACTGGACAGAGGCAGGAGAACTGGGCTTGTGATTAACTAATGACCTTGGGCCTTAGTATCCTTATATGTAAAAGAGAGGATTGGATTAAAATTTAGGGCTCTTCACATTTGACTTTTAAGCCGCAAAATAAAGCTTTCCTGGAACCCCAATATGCAAAACGGGCAAAAGTGGGATTGTTCTGAAGCAAAGTGAAGTAAAAGCCAGAGTCCCACTTATTTGGCTCATCCCCTACATTTTGAAATAATTATTTTAGATGATCATTAAGGATCTTTCCAATTGAAAAGTTCTGGTGTTCATGTTAATTTAAAATGAAGTTGTATTAGGACTACAGAGCCAATTCAAGTGAAAAGGAACATAGTCTGAGTGACAGATTTATGGCATGCTGCATTGGGCTAGGCAGATCTGTTCCAAGTCTGTCTCCACTTGTGTGACTGTGTAAACATGTGGAAGCAGGTTAGATGGCAGTCAGGAATGTTGGATTTTGGCGTGAGGTAGACCTTGGCTAGAGGCTGGGCACTACCGTTTATTATCTGCAACCTTGAGCAAGTTATTGAATTCCCTAATATTCAATTTCTCATCCATAATATAAGATTGATAATAGCACCTACTATCCAGGGTTACTGTGAGGATTAAATGATATGTTAAGCCCGTGAAGCTCTTGGCACCAGTGGTGTTAGCATGCAGTAATTGCTCAAAGGGTAAGAGTTCATTTAAGCACAGGGATGCTTGTTGAATGAATGAGTATAGAACTAGCTTTTTATTTCTGGGATATCTTTGTTTTATTTAATTGATTTGACATTAATATTCAGGCTTACTAAAGCATACTATTTGCCAGTGCAAATAATCATAAACTCTAATTGTGCTTCAGTTCCATAACTTTTGAAGGAATATGAAAAAATGGGATGCTAACGTCACACAGACAACTTTCATTTAGGGAACAAAGTTACTGTTAAGATTCATGGACCTTGTCAGTTTAATATTTTTGTTCATAAATGTAAAAGTTCTCAAGGTGGAGGATTTTAGAACAGTGATTCTACCACGTTAGCATGTTAGCATGCATCAGTATTACTGGGGAGTGCTTGTTGAAACAAAGGTTCATGGAACTCACCCTCAGAGTTTCTGATTCAGTTGGCAGGGGTAGGGCCCTAGTAGTTGCATTTCTGAAATGTTGCCACGTGATGCGGTTGCTGCTGGGATTAAAACCCATTGTCCCTTGAGTGGATTCTGACTCATAGCCACCCTAGATGACAGAGCAGGGTTTCCGAGGCTGTAATCTTTACAGAAGTAGACTGTCACATCTTTCTCCCGCAGAGCAGCTGGTGGGTTTGAACCACTGACCTTTTGATTAGCAGCTAAGCACTTAACCTCTGTGCCACCAGAGGTCCTTGAGAATCACGTCTTTACAGTAAAGGTAACAATAATTAAACAATTTAACTGAATTACTTTGGAGCACAGACGCTAAATACAGAAATGGTAATGAAAAGGTATATACTTAAATATATGAAGGATCCACGCCAGCTATGAATTTGAGTACTGCAATAAATATAAAATTGGTGATTCTCTCTAAGTATTTGATTATTTAGAAATCTCCCTACATATGCTTTTTTTCTTATTCATTTTTGTAAGATGTCTCTCCCTCCCTGTCTTTCTCTTTAATTTTACTTTTAACGTAAATATGCTTTTAATGTTCAAAGCAGAAGGGAACCTTTCATACAACCTTGCTGTATTATTAGGTTTGTTTATAAGCTATTCCTGCACTGTTAGATTTTATACTGAAACATGTTTTCTTGCTTTTGTTGTAGTATGGAAGAGAAGAGAGCGACTGGACAATCATAGTATCCTGAATGAGAAACACAGAATATCATCTTTATGCCGTTAGGACAGACTGGTGCATTTGAATTATGATAGATTTCTTTGGCTACCTTTTTGTAGTTGTGCATAAAGTAGTTTGTATTATTGGTGTGTTACCAGGGTGATTGTTTCCTCATGCCAGAGACAATGAATTGCAATCATAAAATGATGATTTCTAAACTTACTTTACCTTCTCTTAGAAAGACTATAATGTAAGCTATATAACATAGAATTTTCCTCAATAATTTTAGTGCCTCCCTTAGTACTTAGATTCAGAGATGTTCGTTCATTTGTTCTTTAGCATAAACTGTGTTCTTCTGCTCAACCAAATGAGATTTTTTTGTGTTTAAAGCTGATTAAATTTCATAGGTAACATTTCCTGTGATGCATCTTTATCCCCAGAAGGTGTTTTCTGCTTGCATTTTTATTTTCTCTCTGCTCTATTCAATAGTCCTTTTTAAAAACCAGAGTTCTTCTCTTCACTTTTTTTTTTTTTTGGCAGACCCCCTAAATCCATCTTAAGATGAACCTCCTTCCTTCTTTCATGCTCACCTTGTGCATCCATAAAACCTGGGCCAATTCCACTGTTAGTCTTTCCACACCATATTGTAATCAGCTGTTTGTCAGGCTCCGCTACAAGACTAAGGGTCTTGTGCCTTATATATCTCTGTATCCCCAATGCCTGGCACATAGTAGGTACTCAATAAACATTATGTATAATGAATGAACATTTAGCTTCTATAGAAGTATATCTTTGTTTCTATATTATGAAACCTCTTTATTCTCTTTGTTAGAATTTGTGATTGATTCTGACATTGTTATATTTACCTCATGTTGTCTTTATTTTTCATGGACTAATAAGTCATTAAGAGATACCAGAGGCATAATTAGTTGGAGCAATTATTTAATATTTGAAGGATGTCTTGGAATTGAAGGCATATTCTAGAGAAAAGTCTAGATGCCAACCAAAGGGAAATGACAAATGTTATATGTTAAGTGTTAAATACAAAATAAATGATCATGTTTCATTTTTTAAGTAGAAAGCAAAGAGCTATACTGTGGTTGTTGAACTGGGATTGGATGAGTGAGTGGTTAGGGTACATAAAGAGCCAACTATAGACTTTTTCTTCACTTAGGAACTGTGAGTTAAAATTTTATCCTTCCTGGTTTACCTAGAGTAAAGTCAAAATCTGTTAGAGTTCATTTGTCCTTGTAACGTCAGCTCTCAGACATCTATATTTGGATTTCCCTCAGTCCTTATAACTATCATCTTGCTGATCATATTTCATTCTCTTTTCAGAGCAAGGGGGAAAAAATTCTGAAAGTTTGCATTGGAAAAATATCCCTAAGGCATTTAACAATACACAGCAAATGGGACTTTGATTTTTTCCCAAGACTTTTAGCCATAGGGTCTTTTTAAATAGGAATGGTAAAATGAAAATTAGAGAAGTATAAGATGAAAAGGAATGGTAAGAACAGTATCTTTTAGGGGGGTTGTAATGGGTGACCTGAAATCTTGGAAGCATCTGCTCTTTTCAGGCCTTAGTGTTTCTGACTGCCCTCTGCACACGGTCACTAAGTAGCAATTGAATGGTTTGCTTTTGCCTTGGTTAAATCCTTGGACCTCGTTTTTAATGTAGTAATCTAGAAAAAGCTTCCAGGTAATTGTACTGTCCAGTAGCACAAAATAACTAAGCTCAGATTCCTATGAGAAGTGGAAATCGTTTGCTTGCCATAGGTTTTATGCTTTTGAATCTCTAAATTTAGCATGGCAAGACATGTCCATTGTGAAAGTTAGAGAACAGTGGTATGTATTGGCATTATCTGTGTATGATTTCTTTCATAAAACTTCTAAGAGCATTAAAGCCCTTTTTACTAGACATAGTGAAGGCTAAGGTATGCATTTTTTAAAAACTGGAGGTTTTTATTTAAAATAACTGGAGGTTTTCCCTAAGACAGAGAACACAATCTGCCATTCTCATTTAAGTAATAAGACAGGAACAATTGACCTAGACACTGACTTGTTGAATGGATTTAACGGGAACATCTGCACATCTGTTTTCTTGTGCTCTATCTGTTTAATTGCAGTGGATTAATACAGCAAGAGTGGCACATTATAACCAGGCAATTATCCATCCTTCAGGACTTGGTTATCGCAACACTAATTGATCATTTAAGGCATAAGATAGTCTAACATTAGGAACATGTGAGGCTAATCTGCTCAAAAAGATCAACAAATTAATATTGTTGCTGATATTTGCATAATTGGCTGCAATTATTTAATGTTTAATTGGGTTGATCAAATGAGATTCAGCAATTCACATGTGCATGAATATAAACAGAACTGGTGGCACTTAAAATGATAATGATTAACTTATTTTGCATGTTCTCTTCCTCCCACTTTATTCAGTTACTACATTTCAGACCCAGTTTGTCAGCTTTTTACAAAACACATCAGTAGAAACCAAGATTTTAAAATGAACTGTTCAACCGACATAGACAAAACCTCAGTATTAAGAATATTTGCTGTTGGAAATTTTCTTTGATATAGTCATTTATTAAGGATTCAACTCATGATATCCCACAAGAACAGTAAATTTCAGGGAAGTGTTCCATATTTGCTGGCACTTTGCATCTGGCAGGAATGAATAACTGAATAATACCTGCTTTAGCCTTTGCTTTCAAAAGCACATAGAAAAAGTAAAAAGGAAAGGGAAGGAGAAATGAAAAATCCGGTTGGAGAATTTTTTTTTTTTAATCTGGTAAACGTCCTCTGGAGTCCCTGGGTAGTGTAAACGGTTGAGCGCTCAACTACTAGCCAGAAGGTTGAAGTTCAAACCTACCCAGAGGCACTTGGGAAGACAAGCCTGAGTTCACAGCCTCGAAAACCTTATGAAGCAGTCAGAAATGACTAACAACAACAAACATTCTCTATTCTTTTCTGAAAAGATAGCTGTAAGGAAAAGAAAAAAAGAATGGTCAGAGACAGCGGCAAGAAAGCACAGTATAACGTCGAGTGTATGATGGCGTGCAGTGTCAGTTAGGGGAAGCCTTCACTACACACCTGGATGTACAGTTCTTCACCTTATTATTAGTTTCATTGTTTGATATAATTGTACCTGAACAAGTGGTGTCTTGCTTTCCTCAGATTAGAGCCCTCTTGGGCACTTGAGGGCAATTAATGACTATGTCTTAGAAGAACTGTGAGACTTTTAAATCTGCCGTTTCAGCTTTGTTTAGGAGGATTGTGCTGTGAAATCAGCTACCAAAATAAGCTTATTTTCTTTCCCTATTCCTACTCAGTGCTCAATCGCTTCATTCTTTTTCCGTAAGAAGTTCTTTTTTAAAATTGTATGTTCAGTTTACTCGTATGATCAGGAAAACATATTTTAAACAGAAACAACGCTTGCTCACTTTCAATGAAATAAATATATTGAGAATGATATTTTCTAAAACATTTAGAGCAATAAGTATTCAGCAGCTACAGAAAGGCAAATGGTTTAGACAGGGGTTAGAGAAATATTGTAAGATCCCTTATTTGATGTCCTGATTCTAAATACAATCAAACAATTCTTTGTATTGTGGATTTCTTCTTATGTGAATATGCAAAAACGTAAGTTATAAATACTAATGCTAACAAGTAATTTTAGTGGACACTTTATAACACTTGTCAGTTGTTTTGTCCCAAGTGTAATGTGTTTTCAGATATTACTTCAAAAAGGATGCAGATGGTACCAGCTTTTCAATAAACATTACCTATTAATTGACAGAGATCATAGAGATTATAGTTATTTGATCAGCTATGATAAATGTTGATTGAGTACCCTCAAGTGTGTGTCTAACACAGCCAACAATAGAGATTAGGAAGTCAGTTTTAGAAAATAAATGGTATATAGACATTAACCTCATGAGGTTTATAGTCTACTATTTTAATTAAGTTTATATATAAAAGCAGCGTTTTAATGCAGTTAGATGAGGAGAGGAAGGCAAGAGCACGTCTCTTTACAAGAAATCACAATAAACGCTCATTCCTTTTTAAAGGAAATTTGTCCTTTTTTCATTCCTTCTTTTTCTCTAGTGCAAAACTACTTAGTAAGGTTAATATTTAGGGTTATAGATGTAAGCCACTGCTTACCTGTGCAAGTTATCTCTTCCTACTTTACTACTGCTGATTTGGTACATTTGTTGACTGCATCTTTTGGAGCAATGTTGAGTTGTTATGGTACATGGAACAAAAGAACACCTCAGATAACAGCATCCTTGCTGATCTTCTTAAAGCCGGATAATATTGAAATAAAGAAATGATCTAGAGTGAGTTTTTCTGGAAATTATCTATTATAAATCAAGCTATTTAGCGATATTAGCTTGAAGGTGATGGATCTTAGCTACTTAGAAAATAACAGGTGGAAGACTTTAACATAACCATGATTCTTCACAGTTTGATGTTTTTAAAAAGAATGGCAAAGAGATTCATTTTTATCATTGCCAAAAGCTCTTTTAAAAAAAATACAAAGGTAGAAGGAAGTGATTTATTTCTTGTCTTCAGCATACATAGCATAATAAAATATTTTTCTGATACTTAATTTTGGAAGGTTGATAATGAAGCATAGCAACAGGATGTAGCAGTGTTCATGGGTAAATAATTCCCTAGGAGCAGATATATGTAAACATAACTGCTTTCAAAAATGTTGATAAAGTTATCAAATTCAGTCTCAGAGGGGAGTGGTCTTTGAAATCTGCTGGATACAAGTATTGAAGTTTTAAGTCTTCTTCTGTCTGAAAGTATATTTTTCATACCATGATAGACCCAATTAATGAGACTCAAAACTTGAATTGTATAGTGTTGAATTTATATAATCCAGTGTTGGGATGCTAAGAATTGACTGTGAGATGTTCAATGAGGATGAATTAAATTGCAGTATCATTGACAGCTTTCTCTGCACATCACCCTGTGTGGTGATGGTTATTAAGCTGCCATCAGAGTGTTTGAAACGCACTACCTCAGCTCCACTATCACAGTCACTAGGTTCCTTGTTACCCATATAGAGTATTGAATTGTGGAGAAAGGTTTAATTAAAGATGTCAGAGGAAGGAAACAAATTAGAGAAAGAAAGGAATAATATAAGGAAAAAAATATCAACATTACTTTTGTGTTGTCCAAAAGAGTTTTTTCCTTATTCTGCCAGGCATTGGGATGTTTAGCTTCAATGAAGATACTAAATACAAACAGTGACAATTAGAAAGTGATTAAAGATGGTGGTCAGTTGATCAGATATTAGAATTAAGCCACAATCTTGAGATTATATACTGAGGATTGTGTTATATGGAAACCACTTTAGGTTACTACCGAGTAAGACTTTATTTTATAGTTGTATAGTCTTTAAAATTTATTTTAAAGAATATATTATTCAACCATTTCATCCTTTCTAAAACTCATTAAGGTTCTTGAGGCTGGAAAAAATAATAAGTGACAAGGAATATATTGTGACTTAGTAATTTTATTGTTGTTTCTTCCTTAGAAATACTGTTTATCACTATCCTTTTTTTTTTTTTTTTGGTGAAGGTTAACTGATTTGGAAATTAGTTGAATATTTTTAATTTTTTACTAAAATTTGCAGCAATTTGTGTAATTCCTGGAAGCTAGTTTCACGTGGTTATTAAGGTCATTCTCAGGGTTAAGAAAGGAATGCAAATATCTGCCTCAATTTCTACTTCATTGATAAGTTTGTGAAGAGTACAGGAATTCTCTCAAGATTTCAGCTATAAGTAGATTTTGAATCAGATCTTAGAAATAAGCTAGCTAATTTGTATGCATCTATAATTTCTGCAGATGTTTCTCTTGTGACTTACAAGAGTGAATGATCCCAGAACGCACCCAATTAGCTAGTACATGGAGCCTGACCCACTGTTAGGAAGAATTTGTCTTACTTGATATGGTGGTTAAGGGAAAATGAGTAGCTTGAGGAAGTAGTTTTTAATTCAGAGTTTATTGATAGGAACAGGAGAATATTAGCTTAACTATGGAATTTTTAGAACCTGTTCTTTTCATCTGAATCTGATTGCAATTACCATCGTAATTTAAACCACAGCCTTTGCAAGTCTTAAATTTCTCTAGTTGTGTGGTGATTCTTGAAATTCTCTTAAAGAAAAATTAAGTGAACAGAAATAAACATTTTGTAAATGAGGCTTGGCTTTCATGAAAAATTGTTTGAATTAAGGGTTATATTAAAAGAATTTAAGTTCACTGAAAATAATAATGGAAATATGGAAAAATATAGTGGGTACAGTAAAGGAAACTACCTCATTCTTTGAAGGTTTTGTAGAAGTACAACTAAATGTTCTAAAATGGCTTTGTTACACATGAACCATCTGGTGTAAAAGAACTATGTCTAAAGGACCTGGAATAATTGTATTGTGCTGACAGTAGACACATTCTTTATTGTTTGCAGGTTCCTCATCACATCTGTAATTATGCACTATTTCTGTCATCAATAAAACAACTTAAAGGTATCCTGTTTGTGCAGTCTTATGAAGTCAGCATTGTTGGGTGCATGGAATAATAATGCTTAATTATGATTTATCCTGATCCAAGAATTTCGGTCAGTAAATGTGTGATATTTTAAAATGTGTGGTATTTTAAAACCAAAATGACATTGAGAGAGCGAAATGAATTGCACACACCAGGAAGGAAACCAGAAACCAAGACTGGATAGAGTCTCAAAATGTATTTTATGTTTTCAAACATTTGGAAAAGGAATACAATAGACATTAAAAAATTGTCTTTCTATCCCCTGGGTATGGATTTATCTTACTAAAATTTAGCTTTGATTTTTGACTTACGCACTGATTAAGGGGAGTGGATTACCCCTTCCCTTTGACTGTCTCCCTCACTGATAAATCAACACACCCATATGTGGTTAACTAGCTTTAGAACAAAAGACACTATATAAGCCCAGACGTTTGATTTAACCTAGAGAGCATCAGTGATGTGTCCTTTCAGTCAAACCAGGCCTTGTATAAATTTCCCTCACAAGCATGGTATCTTTGAGAGAATAAAATCAAATGCAGACATATCCGAGGGTCACATATTTCATACTCATTTTCTTGTGATTTGTCCAAATGATTGCAAGTGCAGCAAAACCTGGGATTTTTCAGAGTTGCCATCAACTGAATTTAACAGTGTCAAAGTGCTTAGTGACCCTCTTCTCCAGACCCTGTCAACCTGTGAAAATATTTGCCTTTATCAAGATCTTTATTGAGAAGTTACACATAGCATTTGGAAGGTCCAGGTGAAGGTCATTAGTCAAGTTCTCTCACAGTGTAAAGGCTCAACTCCCACAAGAATGACAAAGATAGAACTGTCATTCTTGAGCTTATATGATGTATCAGATGAGACAGTAGTCTCCGTTAGGGTAGAAAGTTTATTGGTTTACAAACAGAAGCAAAACAAAAAGAAAAAAATTTTGAACTTTTTAAGTTTTCTGCTAAACTGATTAAATTTGATCTGAAATGTATTTTTCAAGTCAGGTAAGAAGTCTTAATTCCATATACATGACATATCATATATGACTTACACCATGGTAATTTATCTTGAGGTGAAATGTACTATTGTAGCCTGGCTTTATTTATAATGTTGACAACTTGTAGGATCCCATTCCTGTTATCAAAAAACCCACAGCCAATGCATAGATACTGCTTATGTGTGTGGAATTAACACCCACTTGTTCTCTAGCTATATCCAGATGGAACAGGGATGGTGTTGAGTTAAACCCATGGGCATTCTCTCCAGAATTCTTTTGTCACTAAGTCAGTGGGGTTTTTGAAAAACTTATGGGATTAACTCATGAAAAAAAAAACTTTAGAGTTGAAAGATTCAGGCTAATTGTATCCCACATGCAGTGTAACTATTGCCAAAGCTGAACTGATGTAATAAGAAAGGGGAGGTTAAACTGCATTTATTTTAAAGGTAGCTACATAATCTAGTAAACATTTCTCATCAAAGATTCATGTTAATGATAAGCAGACTTTGTGCATACTTTAATCTTTGGCTTTTTCCAAGCCATGGCAGAGTGTAACAAAACATCTTTCTTAATATGCAGGTAGCCTACCAAGAGAATTATTGAGCAGCCACCGACAGTGTGACCTTGAAGAAGTTACTTAAATTGATGAGTGAAATGGAGATCACAATAGTCCCAATCTCATGGTTTATAAGGATTAATGGGTTAACATTTGTAAATAACTTCATGTGTTAAGTCAGAGCTGATGAAATAATTTTAACTAAATTTATGAAGTAGATGGTGTGATCTGCCCACCCCTCCTACATGATTTGTGTGCCTGATGGAGGCAGTGAACGCTCTGGATCCATAGTGCAGATACTTGCCCTAGGACAAGTGGGATCATCTGGCTCTCCAAAAATGCTTAGGGTGAGTTTGAAACCGGTGATCTGCTCAAGCCTGGAGGTAAAAACCAGGACCAGATTAAGCAAGATTAAGCTAGATTATTGAGAAATATTCCCAGTTGAACTTAGATAATTTAGTTTTTAAAAACTGGTTAAGTTCCGTATTTCACATGCGTACAACATCTTGGTTATTTATGGCCTAAGGAAGAAAATTGTGTGCTGTATTATCCCTTTTCACACGTGTTGTGGATTGAATTGTGTGCCCCAAAACATGTCAACTTGGCGAGGCCATGATTCCCAGTATTGTGTGATTGTCCACCACGTTGTAAATCCTGCCTCTATGATGTTAATGAGGTAGGATAAGACGCACTTACGTTAATGAGGCAGGGCTCAATCAGGGTTGTATCTTGAGTCAATCTATTTTGAGATCTAAAAGAGAGAAGTAAGCAGAGAGACAGAAGGACTTCATACCACCAAGAAAGTAGTGCCAGGAGCAGAGCACATCCTTTGGACCTGGGGTCCCTGCACAGAGAAGCTCCTAGACCAGGGGAAGATTGATGACAAGGAACTTTCTCCAGAGCCAACAGAGAGAGAGAGTCTTAGCTGGCACCTTGAATTCAGAGTCCTAGCCTACTAGCCTGAGAGAATAAACTTCTGTTTGTTAAAGTCATCCACTTGTGGTATTTCTGTTATAGCAGCACTAGATAACTAAGACAACTTGGTAACTAGCCTAAGGCATGCCTCACAGTTCAAAAACTTGTTAATGGAATAATTGAAGACATAGAGCCTAAGAGGGAATCAGAATTCCAGGACTGGCAGCCTGGTACAACACAAATGAAAGCAGATATCACAAGTGAAATTTCAGGCATCAATACTGGAAATATTTCTGAGTGTTGAGCCATTAAATGTCCCATAATTATTATTAGTTTCGTGTTTCTGGCCTGAATCTATGCCCTGAGAGCACAGTGTGGCCAAAAGTACATGAAAAGAATTCTGTTTTTGGTATAATTGAGGGATAGGATTATTTTGTCATAGAAAAAGCCACTCTGATGATAAAAATCAGTTTCAGAGTTTCACTAAATAGGTGGCTGCAGTGATCATCATGAGTCTTCACACGGTGCAATAACCAGGGTCAACCCAACACCGACTGATGCTGTCACTTCCATGCTCAATTTAGGAATAATATCTGTGGGCATTTGGACTTCTATTTACCTATCTTTCACACTTATTAAAATTCTATTTTGCAAGACAGTTTTCTTAAACTCTTGAATGAAGAGAAAAAAATTGGTCTGCTTCTCCAATGAGACTTGACAAGGCAATTTAAAAGGGAATAAAAAGCCTAATAAGGTTAAATGATGGTGACTGGGATCATCCAAAACAGCTCCTCACCAGTCTGGTTGTTCTATGAGGAGAAGGTGATCTCATATTTTCTATGAGAAGAAGGGACAGTATTTTCTTGGGCTTTCTTTTCTCATAATCCATAGGTTAATTTTTGCATTGTTTGTAAAAGGTTATTTTCCACCCAATTTAATACAAACTTTTTATAATGGCAATAAAATAATAAAATATAAATTATTCCTTTTGCTAATCACTGACTTGAATGGATAGTATTCACAATCAAGTGCAGGAAAGCCACAGAAAGTTCTGTCTTTCTTTCCCTTTTGTCAAGTTCTATGAGAACTTGTAATTATTTATGTCAACGTTTGTCTCCCACTACAGTAGGAACTCTTCAAAGGATTACAGAGGATAAGTTTTATCCAAAATAATACTTAAAAATTATATAATTTTTCTGTCTTCCCAGAGCAAAATCATTTAATCATAAGTAAGTATGTATTTGGTGCCTAGCGTCTGGTGGTGGTGGTTGTTGTGTGCTATGTTATCAGTTTGGACTCACAGTGACCCAATGTGACAGACTAGAACTGCCCCATAGAGTTTCCTAGGCTGTAGACTTTACAGGAGCAGATCGCCAGGTCTTTTCTCCCATAGAGCCGCTGGTGGGTTCGAACTGCTGACCTTTCACTTAGCAGCCAGGCACTTAACCATTGTGCCACCAGGGCATCCCACATCTTCCTTTCCCCAAGCATCACTTGAAGTGTTGAATACTTCTAGTCTGTAGGCTCAATCTAACCCAGTTCATGTGTTAATTGGGAACAAGACTAATAGTGCACTAAGAGTTCAGATTTAAGGGCTTAAAATGAGATTGTCTGCCTTAATCCCAGCATTGAGTGTCTCTGGAATGAGCCCACAGATACCTACTGAGCTACAGCTTTCTTCCTACCCCTCAGCCTCCATGTCCATCCATCCCAATTGTCTGGATTTCTGCCCTGGTATATAGTTCCTCTCTGTAACAGGCACCCTGGTTGGAGCCCCAATCTATTTTAACAGGGCCCAACTACCTTCTCAAGCCTGGGCCTTGTCTCTTCCCACCAAGATATAGTCTAGGGTCCAGTACCAATCTAGATTGACACTTTTGGAACGAAATCACTATCTCTTGCTCTGTTATAGTTATTGCTGGGCCCCATCAACCATACTGTAACTCTTGGATATTGAAAATGGCCTTAATTAGACCTGAGTTTTCCATACCTCTTACACATAATTGTTTGGACTGATCCTACCTCCACTGGGTGGAGACTTGCCTGGCTCTGGTCCTCACTAGTTTGTCTGCCAGCTTGCTTTTGAGGTCCCAGCTTGAAAGAGCTCCTTCTTTGCCTAGACAATTTTTTAGCTATAGTGCTACACTGGAAATTGTGAAAGCTATTCTAAAAAAATCATCCTAGCTTCTTCTTGTCCAGACTTTTTTTTTTTTTTTTTTAAGAGTATCTCTTAAAAGCTAAAATAGCACCTAATGGGCTAGTTTTGAAGTTACCTAAAATCTTGCTACTTAAAGCATTGTTACCAGACCAGCAGCATCAGCGCTTGTTAGAAATGCACAATCTCAGGCCCCTCCTCAGACCTGTTGATTAGCGACTGCATTTCAATAAGATGATTCATCAGCATATTCAAATTTGTGAAGCACTGATCTAAAAACATCTCAGTATAGTAGTTCATCATTAAGTGGAGCTGCTACTTAGAAACTATTGTGAAGTTAGAAACAAGATTGATTTGAAAAACAAATAACTTTATAACTAAAGGAATAGCTCTGATATTGAAGTGACTGCATCGCCACACTCGGGTAACCTTGAATTTGCTCCAAACCAGACATATGCTGCTTTGATTATGAAATGTCCCTCCTAAATTGCTAATTTCTCCCGAGTTTTCTCCTGGCACTTCCTTTCTTTCTCAGTCTAATGCCACTAAATTATCATCATGGTCTCTGTGAAAATTACCACACAGGAAATAACAGGAGACTTTTAATTACTGAATTCCTGTACACTATTTATCCTTTATATTTAGCCACTGCAGAGCCTCTGGGCATATATACGCAATTAAAAAGATAAACAAGATTCTCAGCCAAGGTACAGCTCTTCTTACATTTCTTAGAATACTATCCTAGATAAGGGTTCCTTTTATATTAAAGTAGATTCTCTGCCAGTGACGGTTGGTTGACTGATAACCTGAGGGACTGGAGTGCTGAGACGTTCTGCAGGTACTGCGTTGGGCCCAACCGATCCTGATGACTTATCCTTCCCCAGTTATGAATGGAACCTGAAATTAGGGTGCTAATATTAGTCAGCTGGATTTAGCTCCTACCAGAATCATGGTCTCTGGTTTCACTTGTACACCCAAAGTGACTCATGTTAGGCTGGATTGACGTAAACCAGCATAAAAACCCAAAACCAAAACCCATTACCGTTGAATCTATTCCAACTCCTAGTGACCCTGTAGTACAGAGTACAACTGCCCCATAGTGCTTCCAAGGATGGAATCTTTATGGAAGCAGACTGTCACATCTCTTCGCCTCCCCCTACCCCGCCCTCAAGTGGCTGGTGGATTCAAACTGCCAACCTTTTGGTTAGCAGCTGAGTGCTTAACCAACTGTACCACCAAGGTTCCTGTAAGCCAGCATAGATGTCAGTAATCTATTCCTTTTCAACCATCACCTGAGCAGTAGCGGCAACTGGCCCTTTGAGTAGATCATTCTAATGTCTAAAGAATTTTTGTTTTTCTCTCAAATCTAAATCCTTTTTGTTGCCCAACAAAAACATTTCATATTTTATCTATAGACAAACTAAAGAACATCTAATTTCCCCTACATAATATCCATATGTACAGTAGAATAGTATTATTCAATTTCCAATAACCCTTTCTTCTCTAGGTGAAATTTCATGTTCTCCTCTGCATCTCATTTTTTTCTCTTTAACTTTTGTACCTGTTCTCATAAGCCTGTCAAAGCTCTCTGCTTCTTTCATCCTTCAGAATCTGGACCTGGATAATATACTTTTGTAACATTCTGGTCAGTGGAGAGGACACATTCCTTACGAGCTGCATTCCTTTATACTTCCAGATAAGAAGCTTATTTTATTACATTGCTTACTCCTTTTTAGGTGATCAGTTACAATTACTTCTTCAGTGTGTTTTTCTTTCCCAGTTGTGATGGTTGTCCCTATTGACTCTCATTATCTTCGTTTAAGATATTTTTTTGTCCAATTTGTCAATAAATATCATTATGAGGCCTACTTATAACTTCCAAGTATTCTTTTTGTCACTAAAATGAAATTTGGTATAGCCAGTGACTGAACAAAAAGGAAACTCAAATACGTTGCACTGTAATGCCAGAGTCAGGATTCTGGATTTGAGATTCTATCCCCCTTTCCCACCGCTGACTCCACTAACTGGCTATATAGCCTTGAACAGATTCACTACTCTAAAAAGAAGGGCTTAAATCTGTTGACTCCTAAAAGTCCTCTTTCATTCTAAGCTTCCTCAACTCTGAGAAATCTGTCATTAGAGGACTCAAATGTCTTTTTCATGATCCTTTCCACCCTAAACCCTCTAATTTCCCTGTTTCAAGAGCCCACTTGCTTAAGAATTACTCTTAGGAAAAAATCTGAAGTTAATCCTCTACTCTTTTTTTCTTTTTAAATAAAAAAGAAAGTAACTAAGAAATGTATATGAAATCCAAGATATGATAAAGGTGAATACCTTCATCACATGCACCCAGCTCACAACTTTAAGAAATAAAATATGATGATTAAAGGCTATTCCTCCAGATATCCCCTCACCTATTGCAATCGCCTCTCCAGGATAGCCGTTTACTCTTTGATGTAAATTTAAGTCATAGTGTTAAATCTGCAAGGGACGTTTGTATTCAAGCCCAATCTCTAATAATGAAATAAATAGGTTGTGTATACCTTTAGTGGAATTTCAGGCATATGGTAAAGATGTGAGGAGCGTGGGGTCTTTTCCAGTGATAATGGCTGGCTCTGAGAATCATAATGCACTTCCATTCTCTCTCCTATTTATATCAAGCAAATGGATTGTCCCTGTTCCTGGTCTTTTATTTACATATGCAGGTCTCTAGAAACAGGTTCTAATTCTGACTTTTCTTCCCCATTTCGTGTCCCCTTAACTTCTTCATTCATTAGCTTTCTCATGGGAAATTGAATATTGAAAAATACGGCAACAATCATGATATGTACAACAAAGAGACAAAAAGTAAATGCTTTAAGTTCAGTTAGTTCAATAACTAATTTGTTCTATTTAGAACAAACATCAGTAGTCACGTCCCCCTTAGCTGAAAGTCATTTATAACAACACCCGGCGTTACTAGACTGGGCCTCTGCCTACATCTGACACCTTCCAATGTTTCCAATGTCATCTCATTGCCACTTCCTTGCTAACTATCTACCACTCATACTGGCCAATTTTCAGGTTTTCAAATATGCATAGCTCCACCTGCTTCCAAGGGCTTGTGTACATGCTGCTCTCTCTGCTTGGAGTGAACCTATCCTATTCTTCCCAATGCTAATCATTTCTTGTCCTTCATCTCCTCAGAGAGTTCTTCCTGACCACCTTGTCCAGAGTGGCTCTTCACCTCATTATTCTCATCTCAGCACTCTATTAGTTTTCTTCAAAGCACATATCACAATTGTAATTGTTTTTATTAATTTGCTTATTTACCTATCTCCTCCATTAAAATGTAAGCAGTATGCGGGCAGACACCTTTTCAGTTTTATATAGCAGTTGCCCAAAATACTCCTTAGCAATGGGAGAGGTTTAATAATTTTTTTTTTATCAGAAAGAAAGTATGAATGAATAAATGATTTTTTTAAGTAAGAATCTTTCTCCATTCTTTTACAAATCCGCGGAAATATCCCGGAATTATGGTTCCAAGTCTTTACCATGACGACTTCTATTGCATGGTAAATTGGAAATTTCTTCATTCAATTATTGGTTTGAAGGAGAATCTTGGCATTTGTAAGTCTTTCTGAAAGACTTCTTCTATCATCAGCACTAGCAGTTGACCTTCTTTAGGGGATATTGTGTTTGTTATCATTGTAAATTCACATGCAGTTATAAGAAATGATACACAGGGATCATGTATATCCCTCACTTAGCTTCTTCCAATAGTAACGTCTTACATTACTATAGTACAATATCACAACCAGGAAAACTATTTTTAACAAAGTGACAGTTTTTGTCTTTTTCTTCTTTTTTTAATTCCAATTTTTTATTCACTGTCCCTATCTTTCACAAAGGCCTTGAGGTATTTTATTAAAAGCACAAATACAATGCCATTATTTTTAAATTAATTATAAAGGAAAAAACAAGGTTAAAAGCAGGTAAGAAAATATTATGAACTCTTGGACCAAATTCAGAGTTTATAACCTGGTGCTCTGCAAAATCAACAGATTCTAATTAACTTACAAGTGGAAACACCAGTTCTTCAGAGGGAGACAAAGCTTTTCTTAGTTTCTAAAACAATAGAAAGTCCTCATAAGGGACAACTAAATATGCTTTTAAGAGATACATTTTCATTTACAAAGAAGGTGACAGTAAGTAGGGAACCACAAAACTAACTTATCAGCCAGATAACTACCTCCTACATAGTATTATATCTTGTTATAGACCTTCATGGTCACTCACCCATAGTTGAAATACTCAGTGCTAAATTCTCAAACTTTACCAAACTACACTGTATGATTAAACATCTGTAGGTCAATCACAGGGAATAGGCAGTATGGTAGCAATTAGAGATAGTCACAATTATTCTGGTTCTTCTCCTTCTGGGGCCCCGTTAAGATTGTGATTTCCTATCCCCCTTGAAGTTAGGCTTGGCCAGTGACTTGCTTTGGCCAAGGAAATGTCGCTTCCAAATGGAAGAAATTAATTGGTGGTACTTGCTACAAACTTCCTTTTCCCTGCTTCACTGATCATGGAATCTTGCGTTAACATAAAGCCTCCATCATCCTGGGTCCCTGAGTGACTAAATTCATCAGAGACTCCTGCTGACCCAGGTTAAACAAGTTACATGAATGAGAAATAAAAGTGGGTGAAATCAGGATTTGGGAGTTGTTCATTATCACAGGTTAACTTAGCTTATCTTGCTTGGTGTCTTAATTATCTGGTGCTGCTATAACAGAAATACCACAAGTGGGTGGTTTTAACGAACAAAAATTTATTTTTCTCACAGTTAGAAGGCTAGAAGTCCATATTCAGGATGCCAGCTATAGGGGAGGCTTTCTCTCTCTGTCGGCTCTGGAGGAAGGTCATTGTCTCTTTTGAGCTTCTGTTCCTTGGCAATCTTCATGTGGCTTGGCATCTATGTTCCCACATCTCTGCTTTTTTGTTGCTTGCCAAATCTGCTCTTATATTTCAAAAAAGATTGATTTGAGACACATCCTACACTAATACTGCTTCATAAACATAAAGAAAACCCATTCCCAAATGGGATTATAACTACACGTATAGGGGTTAGGAGTTACAACACATATTTTGAGGGGATACAGTTCAATCCATAATAGTTGGTAATAGAAAAAAGAAATCCCTTAAAATATACTTTGATTATTCTTTCAAGTCAGGTTCTATTTCTGGAGGCTAAGTATGTCAATTCGCTCTCATTGTTGAGTGTGGAAAAGTCTGGTTTCAGTATCTATAAATGGATCTCCCTGGTCAACTTAGCTATAGGTATGATTTACTCCTTGTTCTCTCTGAAAATAATCCACCATATCGCTCTACATGAAAGTGACTCTAACAACACTTTGAAACTTTAGAAATCTCTCATGACTAGTTCAATAAAAACTAGTGAACTAGTTAAAAAAGAATAGTATGTCATTAAGAGCCAAACCTAGAGGGCCAAGTTACAAAGTGACTGGGACTCAGTAAGATAGAAGAAGACTGACTGTATTTGCTTTTGATACACGTGAAATCTGCCATTGATGTGGACTGTTTGCTGCACTTCATCCTTACAGGCAATGTGCACTCTTCGGTGATAAAAAGAAGGGAAGAAAGGTACTCACATGAAGCATTTTTAATTATCTGTTAATTGGATGAAATGGCAATTAAAGTGCCTAAAGGCCATATGCATATGCATGGATTATCTTCAAAGGGTACAATTACCAATGGCAATGAAAGAGATTATGAGTTAATATTGCATTGTGATTTGGGGCAGAGGAGGGCGAGGCATGTTCAGCTAGCTTCCTCCAAATAGCTGCGAAGATTAATTTGTCTCTCTGGTTTTATAGGAAGCTTTGTGGTGATACAATTTGACTGCGAGCATAACATGTTTATCAAAGTAGCGAGTTCCACAGTGGGTAGTCACTGGCAATTTTCCTGATTTTTCTAAGTGTGCAATAACCCCGAGGTGCAGAATTATTTTTTTCCCCCAATATAAAAGTTGAGAAAATATTTTCCATGATATTCATGTCTAATCTTATTTCCATCAGAAATAATTATTTCTGCTTGTGGTAAAAATTAAATATAATATTCCCTTTGTGAATTTTCCACAGGAACGTAAAAACATTATTTCTAAATGCAGTAGCAAAATTTTCTTTCAGAGCTGCCGAAAGTATATGGAAAAGAGGTTTGGGGCTGCCATGTTGAAGTCCTCTCTCTGCCTTGAAGAATATTTTGACATTTAAGATTTAATGTTCAAGTGGCATAACAAAAGCTCAAACTCCACAGGGCCTAGGAATGTACAACAATCACAGGCACTTTATTCTGTCCGCTCTTTTCCTGCTCAGCTGCTGAGGAGGGTACAACACTAAGAGGTCAATGCCGAAGATGTGGAAGTAAAAAAGAAGCCACACACATCCTGAAGGCACCAGTTAAGTGCCTGAGTTTTTGTCACTATCCTCCTGCCACTTCAGATAATGTAAGACAGCTGGTGAAATACAAATGCTCAAAGGAGATTTTCAAAGATGCAAGTGTTTTAAGTTACTCTGCTAGTTGAGGCCATCTGAAAGTCACTGACTTTTAGAGCTTTGTTAGAGGTGTGTTCCCAGCCTCGTTCCCATCAGGACAAAGTCTAGCTCCACAAGCTGTGTCACATGCTGAGAAGTACATAAGTGAATTGGTTTTGCAGTGGGACTGCTTTGTTACCAACCAAGAAAGGCCATGTGATCTACTTCTGAAAATTAGCCAATGAAAACCCTTTGCATCACAACAGAACATTGTCTGATATAGTGCTAGAAGATGAGCCCCTTAGCTTGGAAGGTACCCAAAACACACAGTGGCCTCAACAATGGACTCGAGCACTCCAGTGATCATGAAGATGGTGCAGGATCAGGCAACATTTTGTTCTGTTGTACATGAGGTTGCCATAAGTCACACAACCCATTGTTATTGTTTTTAGGCACCATAAATTCGGTTCTGACTCATAGCAACCTTATCTACAACAGAACAAAACTGCCTGGTCCTGTGCCATCCTCACAATCCTTGCTAGGCTTGAGCCCATTGTTACAGCCACTGTATCAGTCCATCTCGTTGAGGGTCTTCTTTTCCACTGACCTTCTACTCTACCAAGCATGATGTCTTTCTTCAGGGACTGGTCCCTCCTGGTAACGTGTCCAAAATATGTGACACAAAGTCTCTCCATCCTCATTTCTAAGGAGCTTTCTGACTGTACTTCTTCCAAGACAGATTTGTTTGGTCTTCTGCAGTGCATGGTATATTCAATATTCTTCACCAACACATAATTCAAATGCATCAATTCTTCTTCGGGCTTGCTTATTCATTGCCCAGCTTTCACATGCCTATGAGGCGACTGAAAACACCATTGCTTGGGTCGGGGCACCTTAGTCCTCAAAGTGATATCTCTGCTTTTTAACACTTTAAAGAGGTCTTTTGCAGCACGTTTGTCCAATGCAATGCATCATTTGATTTCTTGACTGCTGCTTCCACAGGCATTGATTGTGGATCCAAGTAAAATGAAATCCTTGACAACTTCAGTCTTTTCTCTGTTTATCGTGATGGTGCTTATTGGTCCAGTTGTGAGGATTTTGGTTTTCTTTACATTGAAGTGTAATCCATACTGAAGGCTGTGGTCATCAATCTTCATCAGTAAGTGCTTCAAGTCCTCTTCACATTCAGCAAGCAAAGTGGTGTCATCTGCATATCACAGGTTGTTAATGAGTCTTTCTCCAATCCTAATGCCTCGTTCTTCTTCATACAGTCCAGCTTCCGGGATTATTTGCTCAGCATATAGATTGAGTAAGTATGGTGAAAGGATACAGCCCTGACACACAATTTTTCTGGTTTTAAGCCACGTAGTATCCCTTTGTTCTGTTCAAACGACTGCCTCTTGGTCTATATACAGGTTCCTCATGAGCACAATTCAGTGTTTTGTAATTCCTATTCTTTGCAATGTCATAGATAATTTGTTTAGGTCCACACAGTTGAATGCCTTTGCATAGTCAATAAAACACAGGTTAAGATCTTTCTGAAAGAGCCCTGGTGGTGCAGTGGTTAAGCACTCAGCTGCTAACTGAAAGGTTAATGGTTTGAATTCATCAGCTGCTTCATGGGAGAAAGATGTGGCAGCCTGCTTTTGTAAAGATTACAGCCCTGGAAACCCTATGGGGCAGTTCTACTCTGTCCTATAGGGTCACTATGAATTGGAATCAACGGCAATTTTTTTTTTTTTTTGGTTTAAACATCCTTTTGGTATTCTCTGCTTTCAGTCAAGATCCATCTGACATCAGCAATGATATCCCTGGTTTCACATCCTCTTCTGAATCCTGTTTGAATTTCTGGCAGTTCTCTGTAGATGTACAGTTGCAACTGTTTTTGAATTATCTTCAGTACAGTTTTACTTACGTCTAATATTAATGATATTGTTTGATAATTTCCACATTCTGTTGGATCACCTTTCTTTGGAATGGGCATAAATATGGATCTCTTCCAGTCAGTTGGCCAGGTAGCTGCCTTCAAAACTTCTTGGCATTGACAAGTGAGCATTTCCAGCGTTTCCTTCATTTGTTGAAATTTCTCAATTGGTATTCAGTCAGTTCCTGGAGCCTTGTTTTTCAGTCAATGCCTTCAGTGTAGCTTGAACTTCCTTCTGTACCATCGGTTCTTGATCATATGTTACCTCCTGAAATGATTAAAGGTCAACCAATTCTTTTTGATACAGTAATTCTGTATTCCTTCTATCTTGTTTTGATACTTCCTGCATCATTCAATATTTTGCCCATAGAATCTTTTAATATTGCAACTTGAGCCTTGAATTTTGTCTTCAGGCAGAATAGCAGACACATAACCAAACACCAAACTGGTTGCCGTTGAGTCGATTCTGACTCATAGCGACCCTATAGGACAAAGTAGAACGGCCCCACAGGGTGTCCAAGGAGCGACTGGAGGATTCAAACTGCCAAACTTTTGGCTGACCATTATTATACTCAAGATCTAAGTCTTTAGATACTGCAAACAAAAGGTCTATCTAAAAGAGGGTTATCAGCTCTATAGGACACAATCTCAACAAAGGATTATTTAATCATACATTATGTGGGGACTTTCTCCCAAAATGAACTACCCAGACATAAAAGGGAACAACAGGCTCTACTCAAGATTCGATTCCATTGAATTTAAATGCTGGAGATGTATTTCTAGTAAGGAAAATGTGTGAGTGCATATTGCTCAGCAGAGTGATGGCCTGCATATTTTAGATAGCTTCGTTTCTACTTTATTTAATGTCCCTGTTTGTAAAGCACTTTGTTCACATAAACAGCTGCATCTTGGGGATATCCTTGTTATTCAACTTTCTAGTTCTTGCAAATGATGAGTTTGTTTCCAAGTATGAAAGTTTGGGGAGTGCCTTTTCACCTATTGAAGATATTCATATTGCTTAGAGGTTTTATATAAAGAGCTGCTATATCTTAGCTTCAAAAAATTATAATGGAATACAATTTTTTTTTCCTCTAAGGAGCTTCTGTTCACCAAGCTCCTCTCTCCTTGATCTTTTCTGACAGCAGTGTTACCAGCACGAACATGCTTGTGATTTCCTGAAACTGTTATGTTAAACCAAATTTTTAAGTGCATTTTTAATTCAAATGTTATGAGAATAAGCTCTTTGGGTGAATTTTTACTGAATACAGATATGTATGTGTGTTTTTATTTCTATTCTTAAAATCATAAATATTGCTTTGAAATGTATGCTTCACTGATGAGATATTTATATAAACCACCTACACCCTCCCCCACAGTAGTAGCTCTGAACTAACTATTGTGCAGTATTTCTAAGGGACTAGATCACCGGCACCAGCTAACAGCTCACAACAACAACAACAAATCACATACAAGGAACCCACGCCATCAAATTTAGTTTTTCTCCTGGTGAGTATTGTTTCTTTCAGCAGCTTTACCCACATATTGAGGGTTATTTCTCACTTGTTCTCAACGAAAATATTGGCTCATGAATTAAAGTATTTTTTTGTCCTGAGAATGGGGAATTGTTCATTTAGGTGATGGTTTAGCGATCACAGTCTCTCCACTTGCAAAACAAGAGGAGGTTGTTAACAAAAATCTCTGGGTCCTTCTCAGATTCCATATTCTATGAAAGAACTCATGTTAGTAGAACACCCACGAGACTAATGGCGTCTAATAGCGGTTTTAAAATTTTATTTCCGTCTTCCCAACTACACTTCTCAACTTGAAATGTCCCTGTTGGTTTAGTTTCCCTAGATCTAATTTTTCCTGGCACAAAATTAAAGCTATTTTGATAAATTTTAGCTTACTTTGCCTTGAAACTCATTGAAGGCAGTTATTTTCAAATAAATAAAATCATCATTTTACCTATTAGTAAATAACCAAAAAAACCAAACCCATTGGCATCAAGTCAATTCCGACTCATAGCGACGCTATAGGACAGAGAATAACTGTCCTAGAGAGTTTCCAAGAAGCGATTGGTGGATTCAAGCTGCCGATCTTTTGGTTAGCAGCCGTGGCTCTTAACCATTGCACCATCAGGGACATGAAATATTACTCTGGGAGATGGAAAAGGTAGAACTTATAACTACATTAAGTAAAAAAATGTTTTTGATAAATTCCCAAACTGGAGAGACCAGTGTGTCCATGTTTAATATTGACCCTTTTATAGATTTAGTTGGACTGCTTGGTCTTATTTAGCCTTTGCTTTTATAGCTAAATGACAGGTAGTCATGAATGAGTCTTACTAGATTTTTTTTGTCATTAATTGTCATTTTTATTAGATTAGTGTATTTTTGAACATAAGCTTAGGTGTTTACTACTATGACAGTTGAACTCATAGCTACATATTTTTAAAAAATAAAAGAGTAATTTTGTTTTCTTCAAAGAACAAAGTCTGTCCTCATACAAAATAAGACCTCTTAGTCCTTTAAAGGAGAAACCTGCATTCTTTAATGTGGGGAAGAAGATGTATAATTTTATGGAGTATAATTCTGTATCTTCCCCTGAAAGAGTTTAAATTAATGTTTTATTCTGTAGCTTTTCCAGTCAGCCCCTGTTATTTTCATTTTTACCTTGTCTTTATTTTGGCTTTTCTACAATAATCTGATTTTCTTTGCTTGAGAGGCTGGAGCATACATCCCTGATAAAATGTGCTTTCCAACTCTTACTCATTTCACTTAATGTTTTCAACTTGTCTTGTCTCCACTGATTCGAGAGGTTGTCATTGGATTTGGCTGCCAGAATCTCTCCAGGTTATCCTTTACATCAGATTTTGCATGGGTTTTGTTTTATGAGGTAGACACAATTAGTCTTTTTTCCTTCAAAAAGCCACACAGACCTTTTCTTCTTTTCTCAAATTAGCTTTGCAGTCTGGATTGTTTCTACTCCATACAAAGGAACATTATTTCTGTTGTATATTTTAATGCCTTCTCATCAGTGACTCTCAATGTCCTTTTCCCATCTCTGAAGTGCTATATAATCTATAACAGCAAGGCCCTGAGAACTCTTAGTATACTAAGCAGAAGATGGTCTCCCTTCCTCAAGAAACTTGCAATTTCATAAGGGGCAGAAGTGTAGGGAAAAGTCAAGCATTACCTTAGCTTGTTAAGAATGGGTAGGATTAATCTGGGGATGGTTTCTAGAATATGAAGACTGATGCCTATAGTTTAGTAATATGGCTGGATGGAAAACTTCTCAGAGATTTCTGGACTTCTTCAGTAGTATTAGAAGGTTTGTTGAGCTTCTTTCTAATATTTATCAATATTCACGTCCCAATTCTAATATGGTACAGGAGATAACTGCTGTGATTGTATTTAGTGGTTTGGACATGGGGACCTTCTAGTTTTTCCTCCTTGGGAAAATGCACAGAAGTTTAGAATATGCTCTAGTTTTTTGTTTTTTTTTTAATGTGACTTTATGATTTCATGTTGGTTGAAATGAATTCCCTTCATTCTAGGTTTGAATGAGAGCTGGTTAAGACAGAAAGGAACTGAACATCTGAGCAACAGATGTTCCACGCGAAATTCTCAGCAGTAAACCAGCATACCTAGGAAGGTGTCACATGCAACACACATAGGTGGTGGAAAAGAACAAACGGATGCCAGTGTGGACAGAGGAGAAATAAAACAGTGGGCAAATAAAGATGGAGAGCCAAATGTGTGACTAGAATGTTTCAAAGAGGGTGATTGATGAATTTTGAAGTGAAGGTACATTTATTTCTTTCTAGTTCAGGCTATATTTAGGTGTTAACCTGACTACTATTTACTTCCATGCAAAATGAGAGTGTAAGTCTTTCCACAGAAAGTTTGGCTAATGCCTGTAAGTCACACATTTTATAAAACTTTATGAATAAATTCATAAAGATGAATACATTAAAGAAGAAAGTGTTTTCTCTAAGGGTGTTTCCACTAACAGGGTGTTTGATATGTACTGGTCTCTACTTATGGGAATTAAAATATTCTGGCCTTAACAGCCTTCTTTCTCTGCATTTTCTAAGACTCATCCTCTTCTCTCTACTCACTTTTGAGTGGCCCACTGTTTGCCACGAATTGAGTAAGCCCAAGGCTCATAAATGCATGATCTCTGCCCTTAAATATCCTCAAATTAAAAAAAATATATATGTGTGTGTGTGGTGGAATCATGAGGATGATTTAGACAGATTTCAACTAAAAACCAGTAGCTTCAATTAATTTCTGTAGGCAGTTCAACAGAACTCTTTTGATTTTTGTCGAGGAAAGACTGGGAATTCCTTTTTGGTGACCAAGAAGCATTAATTTTGTTCATTGCCATGCAATAGCCATTGCCTCAATTGGGTTAAAAATAAACAGGGATTTATTTAAAATGGTATACTGTGTCATGAAAATGATTTTATTTATAAGAGTCAATATTTAATTATTTTTGAACTAAATTTTTGATATCACATATACCAACTTGTATGACATCACTAAGCTTGTAGAAAAACCAAAAAAAAAAAAGCAAATTTTGAAAGTATTGTTGTCCTACCTCTCAACTTATTTAATAATATTTAACTTTTAGGACGTATTGTGGACTGAATTGTGTCCACCAAAATATGTGTTGTAAATCCTAAACCCCTTTACCTGTGGATGTAATCCCATTTAGGAATAGGACTTTCTTTGGTATGTTAATGAGACCGTATCAGTGTAGGGTCTGTCTTAAGCAATCAGTTTTGAGGTATAAAAAGAGGAGATCAGGCACAGAGAAGGAAGCACAACAGAGGGATAGATACACGCCACATGAAGATCACCAAGGAACCAAGGAAGAGAAGCTGAAAAGAGATAAGGACGTCCCCACAAGAGCCAATAGAGAGAGAAAGCCTTCACCTAGATCTGGCACCCTGAATTCGAACTTCTAGCCTTCCAAACTGTGAGAAAATAAATTTCTATTTGTTAAAGCCACCTAATTGTGGTATTTCTGTTATAGCAGCACTAAGACAGGATAGAAGCATGGGCAACCTGACCAACGACAACGCCATCGCCAATCTCCTTTGAAGCAAGCAATGATTAAATGCGAAGGAGCAGTATTCCTTGGTGTTATGGATTGAATTGTGTTTCCCCAAAATATACAGTGAAACCTGTGACAGCCAGAACTTGATGAGACTGCCTTATTTTTCTGGGTCTTGCCTGTTTTCTGCCTTTGACAAGGTGGAGTCTTACCACTTTTCTATCTCTCATTTTAGTAGAAAATATTTGAGTTTTTCTTCTTTGACAGGTTTCCGCCTCACACAGGTTCCAGCTTTCGCAGGTCTTACTGTACATATATTGAAGTCCTAACCCCTGTACCTGTGAACATGACCCTGTTTGGAAATAGGGAGTTTACATTTGTTATGCTAGTGAAGATATACTGGAGTAGGGTGGATCCTAAACCTAATCCCTTTGAGTGGTTGTTGTTAGTTGCTGTGGAGTCTATTACAACTCATGGTGACCCATGTGTGCAGAGTAGATCTGCTCCATAGGGTTTTCAAGGTTCTGACCTTTCAGAAGCAGATCGCCACCTGTCTTCTGAGACACCTCTGGATGGGTTCGAACCGCCAACTTTTCAGCTAGTAGTCGAGTGCTTAACCGTTTGCACCACCCTTCTTTTTTCGACTCCTTCTTTTGAGTGGAGTCTTACAAAAAGAATAGAAGATACACAGAGACACACAGAGGAATACACCACAGAAGCATCTATAAGCAGCGAAGGGATGCCGAGGATTGCCAGCAGTCCCCAGAAACTAGGAGAGCGGCCCACAGAAAGAAATGACACAGCCAAGACGCTGCTTTGCACCTTTAGCCTCTAGAACTGTGAAAAAATAAATGTTTATTTTTTTTTTAAAGCCACCCACTTGTGGTATATTTTGTTATCTATCAAACTCTGTCAAAAAAGACACTTCGATTTGGTTGAAGAATGCTGCATTTTTTCTTGTTCTAAGAAGGTAAACATTTCAAAATTACATACACTCTCCATAGCTCACGAGTAAGAATTAATATCCTCTGAATTCCCCTCTCAGTAGCTGATTTTCAAGATAGGTACATCTTCCTTTATTGTTTCATTATACAGCATTTAAGACATTTTAAAGTCGTTATTAAATCTTTTAAATTGCATGTAGCAGTTTGAAATACCTCATACAACATTGTAATTGTTTTTGCTAGTTTTAGTGCCCAGGCTCGATGGGTACATGTCTCTAGAAATGCCATCTATTTTTGAAGTATTTAGTGAAAATGTTTATAAAGAAATATATCTTGAAAGTTTTTTATCTGGACACTTTGTACACTTAGGCTCATAGGTATATTCTTAACTGTAATACTGATGGGTTGGTTTATCTGATCTTATGTTTTCATTTTTTATGTCTAAAAAATATCCATGGGAATTTGGCATTCCTCAAGAGGACTAAACTGCCAACTAACTACCTGTCTTAGTTTCCTAGGGCTGCTGAAACAAAATACCGCAAACTGGGTGGCTTAAAATAACAGAAATGTATTCTCTCACAGTTCTGGAGGCTAGAAATCAGAAACCAAGGTGTCAACAGGGCCGTGCTCTCTCTGAAGGCACCAGGGGAGAACCCGTTCCATCTGTTCCCATGTGTTCTTTTAGCAAATCCTGGTGGTGTAGTAGTTAAGTGCTATGGCTGCCAACCAAAAGGTCGGCAGTTCAAATCCACCAGGCACTCCTTGGAAACTCTATGGGGCAGTTCTACTCTGTCCTATACGGTCACTATGAGTCGGAATCGACACAACAGGTTTGGTTTTTTGGCAACCCTTGGCTTGTAGACACACCACTGCAATCTCTGCCTTTGTCATCACATGGTATTCTCCCTATGTCTCTGTGTCTGTCTCTTTTCCTCTTCTCGTAAGTACACCAGTCTTTTGGGATTTAGACCCACCTAATGACCTCATCTTAACTCGATTACATCTTCAAAGACACTATTTCCAAATAAGCTCACATTTACAAGTACCAGAGGTTAGAACTTCAACATATGTCTTTGGGGGATACAATTCAACGCATAACACTAGGTAAGTCAAAATTTAACTTAGCTTTGTGGGTTCCTGGATATGACTCTGAAATGTGCATACTACTATGTATCAGTATGCACAGCTGTCCTTTTCCAAAAGGCAAGTGGTATCAATCAAATTCCATTTTACTTTATTTTATTTTATTTCATAATATGGACCCAGGGTAAGGTAAGAATCTGGACTTATTTTCAAAATCTTATAGAATAATAAATAATGTCTCATTTTCAAAATAAACTATTCTGTGTGAATTAGTAGAATGATGGGGCAGAGTGGGTAGGGCACAGAAGAGTGAGTTAAGTTAGCACTGATTATACATGGTGAAGGAATCATTGACTCATATATTTCAAGTGGCCCAAGGCAACCTTGCTCTAACATTTATTCAAAATGGACTTCTCTTTGCCTTAAAAGAGTAAAATAATGTAGTGTAACTTAGCTGAGGAAATTACTACATACCCATAAGCCCTGAAAGAAATCAGGTCATTCTCACAGAAATCAGGTAGTAAATCCTTCTTGCTTTTCAGTTGTGTTCTTGCAAACTTTGGTAGCTGTCATATTTATGGTAGGTAAAGCGCAAATATTTGGCTGCAAGAAAATGTCAGACTCCTAATAGCCTGCCAAGAGCCAGCAGCAGTAGAGAGCCTGGAGATGAGTAAGTGAAGTCAGATTGGTTCACTGGATTGTCTGTTGGCAACTCAGCATCTTCCCTGTACCTTTCTCCTCTTCCAGAGGAGAATTCTGGAAATACATTTCTCAGAATCCCTTTAGAATGTCTCTGGGTTAGAGAGTCTGCCAGATGATAGACATTTACATAAGATCTGGAAGGTGAAGGAAGGAGGAGTCATTATTCTCCAGTGGCAGCTGAAGACAAGCAGCTGAGATGATCAATGGTGCTACCCTGGGCGTATGGAGTTCCCCTGGGAGTTACCTGTTGTCGTGCGGCAGGTGGCTGAAAATCATTGGTGGTAGCTTCCCCATGATCCCTGTACTTCCTATACCCTGAAAGCAGCAGTCCTGTATTTTGCTCTGTCAGCTCCTTAGGGGTTTTATGAGACTCTCATTGACTGTGTTAGATATCTTTCTATTTGAAATAGCATGAAGTGGCTTCTATTTTTCCTAACCAAAACCTGACTTACACAATTTGCCTAAGTGTGTGTTTTCTGTTTTCTTTTTTACCTCCACTGATGGACTAATTTCTGTGTCTACATGAAGAGTACCCTCTACCATCATGTGACCAACCTCTTATTTCACTGAGGTTTGTAGATGCTATTGATTTTCAGGACCAAATCCATGTCAAGGTAATTTTTGTGGTTCAATAGTGGAAATAGGGGGACACATCAGGCTCCATAAGTTTTACTTTGTGTCTAAAATAACACAAACTGGTCATCATCTACTCTAGCATTTGAAACAGATTTCAGAGTACTGATTTATGGCAATTGTAATATCTGACTTAGCGAGGAAGTAAGAACTTGTCTGCAAGGTGTTCACTTACATTTTAATTTTAAGGAAGGTAAATAATCACATGGAGTTCTATTCAAATGAGATCATTCCTTTCCATTTTATAAGTACCCAATTTAATAAATAGCTCTAGTTCTAATTTCTGCCTCTTAAGAGGCTAGGATCCCTGGGTGTCACAAATGGTTAAGTGCTCGACAACTAGCCAAAAGGTTTGTAGTTCGAACCCACCCACAGGCGTCTCAGAAGACAGGCTTAGCGATCTGCTTCTGAAAAGTCACCGCCTTAAAAACCCCATGGAGCAGTTCTACTCTGCACACATGGGGTCGCCATGAGTCAGAATAAACTCCGTCGCAACTAACAACAACAATAGGATTGCCAAAAAGGGTAGCCAAATGATACACTTCCAGGAAGCAGACGCTGAGATTGGCTTATGAGTATAAGTAGTTTATTGGGGGGTGGGGGGTGGGGGGAGGTAATGCCTGTGAAAGGGGGAGGAATTGGAATTCGACAGGCAGAGCATCACACATGGGGTCGCCATGAGTCAGAATAAACTCCGTCGCAACTAACAACAACAATAGGATTGCCAAAAAGGGTAGCCAAATGATACACTTCCAG
>NW_004444048.1:2693008-2716669 GCF_000243295.1 Trichechus manatus latirostris | reverse complement strand
AAAAAGGGTAGCCAAATGATACACTTCCAGGAAGCAGACGCTGAGATTGGCTTATGAGTATAAGTAGTTTATTGGGGGGTGGGGGGTGGGGGGAGTTAATGCCTGTGAAAGGGGGAGGAATTGGAATTCGACAGGCAGAGCATCAGACCATTATGCAGCGCTCATAGTTGCAGCCAGCCCAATGGGAGATCAGGAGCAAAGATTTTCCATCACCCATCAGAGGAGTTGTGCATTGGGTAGAAATGGCCAAGCCCTAGTCCCCCAGTTGCACTCAGTCTTTTCCTAGGAGCCATCCAGGAGGAGCATGGCCCAGGCTCAAAAGCTGAGGGTGATTCTAAAGGTGCTGCAGCTGGAGGCAGTCAGCTAAATGTACTGCTTGCAGCTGAATGGCAAGTTCTTAAAAACTAGAGATCCAAGCGGCACATTTCCATGGCTGTACCAGTTCTCGAAAGCACATGGTAAGTCTTCATCTATATAACAGTCTTTCCTTTATTTCTATTCTTTGCGTTAATGTACTTACAGGTTGTCTTAGGCTGGGGGTTCTCTAGAGAAGCAAAACCAGTGAAGCATTTATATATATATATATATATGTATATGGAGAGTGGTGGCGTAGTGGTTAAGAGCTCAGCTGCTAACCAAAAAGTTGGCAGTTTGAATCCACTAGCCGCTCCTTGGAAGCCCTATGGGGCAGTTCTACTCTGTCTTATAGGATCGCTATGAGTCAGAATCGACTCGACAGCAATGGGTTTGTTTTTGGTTATATACATATATATGTGTATATATACATATGTATGTATGTTTGTATATATATACTTAGAGAGAGAGAGATTCATCTTAAGGAAATGGCTCAGGTAGTTGTAGAGGCTGGCATGTCCCAAGTCCTTGGGTCAGGTATTAGGCTGGAGGCTTCTCCTGACTTACACAGCTGCAGGGGCTGACGAACCCAAGAGCCACAGGTCATATGGCAGGCTGCTGGCTCATGGGCTACAGAGGCTGATGAATCCAAGATTGGCAGACAATACGGCAGGTCGCTGGCTCAAGTCCCAACAACTGGAGGTCAGATGATGACAAGCCAAATGTATCAACTTGGTTAGGTCATGATTCTCAGTGATTTGGCAGTTATGTAATAACGTAGCTATCCTCCATTTGTGATATAATGTAATTGCCTCCATGACGTGGTCTGATGTGATCAGCCAGTCATTTGTAAGGGGAATTTCCTCAGAGGTGTGGCCTGCATCCAATATATATGGACGTTCTGGCAAAGCTTGCTGGCTTCAAAATCATCTTTATTTTCCCACTATTTTTCGTTCTGCAATAATAAGAATAATAGATAACATTCACAAAGGGTGACTGTGTGCCAGGTACTTTTCTGGGTGTTTTTACATTTATTTATTTATCCCCATTTTACAGATGAAGAAACTAATTCTTTGAAACCATTTAAAAAAACAAAAAATTTATCCCAAGTTTTACAGCCAGTAAGCAGAATTGCTGTGATTTTAACCCAGACATTTCGACTCTAGCCGATGTAGCTGTAGTTGGTGCTTGTTGAGAGTTTTCAGGTGCCTAATAATGATTTTACTCATGTAATCCTCAAAACGATCTAACGAGGCAAGTACTATCACTTCACCATTTTTACAGAGGAGGAAAGTAGGCCAAAAAAATGGAAGAACTTAGCAATAGTCAAACAGTAGGAAAGCACAGATAGATTTAAGCCGAGGAGTCTATAACTCGGGAGCCCATGCTCTCAGCCTTTCTGCTATAGTGTCTGCTGGCTACTAGAGGTGTGATGCTAATCTTTTCTCTTCTGGTGCACTTGTATTTTCTTTCCATCACTGTCAAATCCTCAAGCCAAGCTTGGTCATCCCTTACCTTTATCACTTTAACCTTTTCCATTGCCTCCTTTATTCTGTTCAGGCTGAGTAGAGCAACAAATCTATCTTTTCTGTTAGCTTCATCAACCTATAATATGAATCTACTTTGTTAAACACTTGAAGAGGGATTTTATCTGTAGAATTAATTCAACAGCATTAGCTCCAAGGGCTTGTATTGCATTGCTTTATTAGCACTTCCACAACCTTGTTGCACGTCGTGATCCCTAGGAGGGCATTTCAATAATAAACATTCTAACATCTCATATCATACCTTCTATATCAGAATCTCTGGGATTGGGACCCAGGCATCTGCATTTTTAACAAGCATCCCCCTGATGATGATTATGCATTCAGCTGGGCACTGGCCCCCAAGCTGTGGTCTGAAGAAACTCAGGGCTCAGCAGGGGCCAGGTTTATTAGTTGGGCCTCTACATACATTACTTCCAACAGAGCTACTCCATTTTCAGCTTGCTTATAGATTGGGGTTCCATTTGATTTTATTTGATAAAAGAGTTGTACTTTCATTTATTTATTTATTTATTTTTACTGTGTTTTAGGTGAAAGTTTACAGCACAAATTAGTTTCTTATTCAAAAATTTATACACAAATTGTTTTTGTGACGTTGTTTGCAATTCCCACAATGTATCAGCACTCTGCCCCTTTCCCTTTACGCTCCAAGTTCCCTGTGTCCATTCGTCCAGTTTTCCTGTCCCTTCCTGCCTTCTAGTCTTTGCTTTTGGGCAGTTGTTGCCCATTAGGTTTCCTATACTTGATTAAACTAAGAAGCACATTCTTCACGTGTGTTATTGTTTGTTTTATAGGCCTGTCTAATCTTTGGCTGACAGGTGGACTTTGGGGTGGCTTCAGTTCTGAGTTAGCCAGGTGTCCAGGGGCCATAATCTTGGGGGTCCCTCCAGTCTCTGTTGGACCAGTAAGTCTGGTCTTTTGTTGTGAATTTGAATTCTGCTCTGCATTTTTCTCCTCCTCTGTCCGCGACCCTCTATTGTGATCCCTCTCAGAGTGATCAGTGGTGGTTTCCAGGCACCATCTATTCCTTCCGGGTTCAGGGTGGTGAAGGCTGTGGTTCATGTGGTTAATTAGTCCTTTAAACTGCTGTTTTCATTGTCTTCGGTGTTCTTCATTCTCTTTTGCTCTGAATGTGATGGGACCGGTAGATATATTTTAAATGACTGCTCACAAGCTTTTAGAACCCCAGACTCTACTCACTAGAGTAGGATGTAGAACACTTTCTGAACTAGGTTATATCAATGAACCTAGATGTCCCCTGAGACCATGGTCCCCAGACCTCAGCCCCAGTAACTCGGCCTTTCAAGGTGTTTGGATGTGTCCAGGAAGCTTCTATTGCCACTACTATTCTCTAATCTAATAACCCTCCTTGACTCTATACATTTTCTTGTCTAATTCCTGTTGTTGTTGTTATGTGCCACTGAGTCAGTTATGACTCATAGTGACTCTATGTACAACAGAACTAAGCACTGCCCAGTCCTACATCGTGCTCACGATCATTGCTATGCTCAAGCCCATCATTGCAACCATTGTGTCAATTCATCTCGTTGAGGGTCTTCCTCTCTTTTGCTGACCCTCTACTTTACCAAGCATCATGTTCTTCTCCAGGGACTGATCCCTCCTGATAACATGTCCAAAATATGTGAGATGAAGTCTTGCCATCCTCCCTTATAAGGAGCATTCTGACAGTACTTTTTCCATGATAGATTTGTTCATTTTTCTGGAAGTCCATGGTGTATTCAATATTCTTCACCAACACCATAATTCAAAGGCATTAATTCTTCTTTGGGCTTTCTTATTCATTGTTCAGCTTTTGCATGCATATGAGGACACTGAAAATACCATAGCTTGGGTCAGACGCACCTTAGTCCTCAAAGTAACATCTTTGCTTTTAACACTTTAAAGAGGTCTTTTGCAGTAGATTTGCCCAATGCAATACATTGTTTGATTTCTTGACTGCTGCTTCCATGGTGTGATTGTGGATCTAGGTAAAACAAAATCCTTGACAACTTCAATTTTTTCTCCATTTATCATAATGTTGCTTATTGGTCCAGTTGTGAGGATTTTTGTTTTCTTTATGTTGAGGTGTAATCCATACTGAAGGCTTTAGTCTTTAATCTTCATCACTAAATCATTCAAGTTCTCTTTGGTCTCAGAACACAAGTTTGTGTTATCTGCATATCCCAGGTTGTTAATGAGTCTTCCTCCAATCCTGATGTCACATTCTTCTTCATATAGTCCAGCTTCTGGGATTATTTGCTCAGCCTACAGATTGAATAAGTATGGTGAAAGGATACAACCCTGATGCACACCTTTCCTGATTTTAAACCATGCATTATCCCCTTGTTCTGTTCCAACAGCTGCCTCTTACTCTATGTACAGGTTTGTCACGAGCGCAATTAAGTGCTCTGGAATTCCTGTTCTTTGTAATGTTATCCATAATTTGTTATGATCCATACAGTCAAAAGTCTTTGCATAGTCAATAAAACACAGGTAAACATCTTTCTGGTATTCTCTACTTCCAGCCAAGATCCATTTGACTTCAGCAATGTCATTCCATGCCTTCGTTCCATGTCCTCTGAATCCAGCTTGAATTTCTGGCAGTTCTCTCTCAAGGTACTGCTGAAACTGTTTTTGAATTACCTTCTGCAAAATTTTACTTGGGTGTGATATTAATGACATTGTTCAATAATATTGACATTCTGTTGATCAACTTTTTTTGGAATGGGCAAAAACATGGATCTCTTCCAGTTGGTTGACCAGGTAGCTGTCTTCCAAATTTCTTGGCATAAACAAGCGAGCATTTCCAGTGTTATAACCATTTGTTGAAATATCTCAATTGGTATTCTTCCAGTTCCTGGAACCTTGTTTTTCGCCATTATCTTCAAGGGCAGCTTGGACTTCTTCCTTCAATACCATCAATTCTTGATCATACATTACCTCCTGTAATGGTTAAACGTCAATCAGTTCTTTTTGGTACAGTGACTCTGTATTCCTTCCATCTTCTTTTGATGTTTCCTGCATCGTTCAATATTTTGCCCATAGAATCCTTCAATATTACAACTCGAGGCTTGAATTTTTTCTTCAGTTCTTTCAGCTTGAGAAGTGCCAAGTGTATTCTCCACTTTTGATTTTGTAACTCCAGGTCTTTGCACATTTCACTATAATACTTTACTTTGTCTACTCAAGCTGCCCTTTGAAATCTTCTATTCAGCTCTTTTACTTCAACATTTCTTCCATTCGCTTTAGCTGCTTTACATTCAAGAGCAAGTTTCCGAGTCTCTTCTAACATCCATTTTAGTCTTTTATTTCTTTCCTGTCTTTTTTATTACCTTTTACTTCCTTCATGTATGATGTCCTTGATGTCATCCCACAACTCGTCTAGTCTTTGGTCACTAAGTGTTCAATGCATCAAATCTATTCTTGAGATGGTCTCTAAATTCAGCTGGGATGTACTCAAGGTCATATTTTGGCTCTTGGCCTTGTTTTAATATTCTTCATCTTCAACTTGAACTTGCACATGAGCAATCAGTGGTCTGTTCTGCAGTCGGTCGTTAACCTTGTTCTGACTGATGGTATTGAGTTTCCCCATTGTCTTTTTCCACAGATGCAGTTGATTTGATTCTGTGTACTCCATCCAGCTAGGTCCACACGTATAGTCACCATTTATGTTGTTGCAAAAGGTATTTGCAATGAATAAGTCATTGGTTTTGCAAAATTCTATCATGTGGTGTCCTGCATGATTTCCATCATCAAGGCCATATTTTCCAACTATTGATCCTTCTTCTTTGTTTCCAAGTTTTGCATTCTAATCACATGTAATTATTAATGCATCTTGATTACGTGTTTGATCAATTTCAGACTGCAGAAGTTGGTAAAAATCTTCAATTTATTCATCTTTGGCATTAACGGTTGGTGGATAAATTTGAATAATAGTCCTATTAATTGGTCTTCCTTGTAGGCATATGGGTATTATCTTATCACTGACAGCTTTGTACTTCAGGGTGATCTTGAAATGTTCTTTTTGATGAGGAATGTAATGCCTTTCCTCTTCAACTTGTCATTCCCATCATGGTAGACCATTTGATTTTCTGATTCAAAATGACCAGTACCAGTCCATTTCAGCTTACTAATGCCTAGGATATTGATCTTTAGGCATTCCATTTCATTTCTGATGACTTACAATTTTCCTAAATTCATACTTTGTACATTCCACATTGCAATTATTAATGGACGTTTGCAGCTGTTTCTTCTCATTTTGAGTCGTGCCGCATCAGCAAATGAAGGTCCTGAAAGCTTTACACCATCTACCTCATTAAGTTAACTCTATTTTGAGGAGGCAGCTCTTCCCCAGTCCAATTCCTAGCCTCATCAAAAAGTCCAACAAGCTTTTCTTTTCCAGTTCATCAAGACACTTTTTTCCATTTTGAAAATAATTTTTGTATTTTATCTCTTCCTTGCTCTCTTAGACAACTGGAATCGAGCTGGAAATACTCCCAATTTGACATACACATAAGTCCTTGCATGCATACAATCACTGAAAATAACTCCTTAGTTCTTTAGTTTTTCATTGTACAGTTTTCTATATCTATATGACCTTGCTTATGGTTGTTATTTATATTAACAGGTTCTGAAAGGAAAAGGAATATTTAATTTGCTTGTTATAATTTTCAAAAGCAGAGTCAAGTATACGTGGAAACTAAGATTACTATGCTGCTTAATGGAATTATTTTTTTTGCCTGTGTTTGATGATTTTAAGCTACCTCCCTAATATTCCATGCTGTTAAGCCTAAGGAATTAACTAGGGAGAGTCTAGAGAATAAGAGTGGACAATACTAAGCACAAATTCCTGATATCCCTAAAGGTATATTTCAAAGTGCACACCAGTAACGACATGTTCATATACAAAGCACAGAATGTTTCAGAATTTTTGCCTAATGAGAACAGTATGAACATGAAATAAAAATATATACTATTTTAAAACTATACATTGATGTGTCTTTATATAATTTTCATATGCATTTATCTTTCTGAGAAAACTGAAAACACCCTGAAGTGTTTTAACTTATCAACTGATTCAGCTATTGCCACACTTCCCTTCTCTGTGCACCAAATTCTGTTTTTACCCACTATTTGTGAAGCCTTGTTCAAAGTACTTTATGTGCATTATCTCAAATTATCTGCAATGTAAATATCTGATGTAGCTGTCATTTTTATCCTATTATACAGATAAGAAAACTGAAGCCTAGAGATACTGGGAAACTTTCCCAAGGATACACGGCTAGGAAGCAGAGGAAGTTGGATATAAACCCCAGTAGTCTATCTCTAGAAGTCAGGTGTCTGCTGTGATGCTATTTTGCCCAGCCCTTCAATGAAGTTAATGTCAAATGTCAGCTCACCTATCATTAGCAAAATCTCTTTTATCATCTGCCTTTTCCTATATCCTACTTTCAAGGCGTAGGAACTAGCATGTTCTGGTGGGAACAAGAACTGGAATTATAGTACACAGACCTGCTCAAACTCTGCCTCCTCGACCTTGGCAGATACATGAATTAGGCAGATATAGGAATTACTTCAACTTTCTAAGCTCCAGGTCTCGAAAAATGGGCACACCAACCATACAGCATTGTTTTTAAGATTAATGAAATAATATGTGTGACTCCATTATACCTAGGGACTGGACAATGGAAATTCAACACCTATTGTCTTGTCTGCCTATCTAATTTTCTCTCTCCATCTTTATTCCTGGCTCTGCAAAACAAACAAACAAAAAAAGCAAAAACAAAAACATACACACACACACAAACCATAAACCCGCTTTTTATTCTATGTTTATTGAGTCTCCACAATTGGAGGTGTTCAAGGGAAGAATGGATGACCCCTTGACTGGAATACTGTGGCTGGAATTGAAGCCAGCTGGGTGGTTGGCTTAACTGACACTTATTTCATTTTAACTCTCCAATTCTATGATTTCATGGCAAATCACCAGTCAGAATACGTCATTTTCTTTTTAAAGGATTTAGTTACAGGTGATTTTTCTCTTTTTGCTACCTTTTATAGTGTCAAAAACAAAGATGTGAAGGAGGATGACCCCAACTCACCCACATGGAATTTGCGGTCAATGAGTCAGAGTACATAGCCTGGGATTAAAATGGATGATAATAAAGCAGAATGGAGGTGTATGCTTTTATCTCTAGTCTGATTTGGCTACTGCCCAGGTTGTGATCAATAACTTATCCAAGAGAGTCTACATTGCAAGAAATCCACCTAAAATTTTTTGACTAATTATCATTAGATATTTCAATTCTGTATTAGGGTTGCTTCTAGCTGCTATACTAGATAAAAGCCAAAATCTTAGTGTTTTAATCCAATAGAACTTTATCTCTTGCTCACATGAAGCACAGTTTGGATGTTTCTGGTTAGAAATACTCTTCCCTATGGTCATTCCAGGGATGGGCCTTCTGTCTAGTAGTTTCATCATTATGTAGGGCCTTGGGTTTCCTTATTGGATCCCCCGTTTCTCACCAACATCAGGACAAGAGAATGTGAAGAAACACTGAGGAGGTATTTATGGACCAGAACTTGAAGTTGTTTCTGTCCGCATTCTGTTTCCCAGAACTCAGGTCCCATAATCCATGTGTAACATCAGAAGAAGTTGGGAAATGTTGTTCAGCTGTCTGTGCAGGAGGCAGGGGAAACATTTTGCTGAACGCTCAGTAAGTTCTGCCACAGGTTATTTCTAACTTATTGCTATTATAAAGAACTCTGATGAATACCACTTTATTTCAATCTCTATTCATATTCTTTTATTTTTCCTTAGAATACATTATTTAAAGTGGATATTTTGGATCAAAGATTTACGTAGGACATATTTCAATGTTTTAATATAGTCAGCTGCCCTTCTGATAAGTTGGATCAATTTCTTCTCTCACCAGCATTATATAATAGTGATCATTTCTCCATATCCTTATCAACACTAAGTATGGTCTTTCAGAATCCTAGTCAATTAGATATGAGCATTAGTTTCTTCAACTGTAAAATGATATCTGTCTCATAGGTTTGGTGTCATTATCAACTTAGATGGTTGTGAAGGTGATTTATAAACCATACATCTCTGTACACATTCTAGTTATTGTTTTGAGAATGAAGTTCTGAAAGCATTGAATGGCTACATTAGCTTTAAAGTCCTTTCAAAAACTCAGTGCCTTTATTTTATTACCAAATTTAAGAATGTATAAAAAGAGCCTGCTATTTTCCAAAATGTCCATTCTTCCCATCCTGAAGTGAGAAACATCAAACACATCCCAGGGTGAATGTGGCCAGTGCAAACTATTTTCTAGTGGTTTCCTCTCCCCTAGAGATCTTAAAGCGATGGGCACAGGTTATAAGTTTTTTTTTTTTTTTAAATATTTTCTTTTCAGTGAAAGTTTACACAGCAAACTAGTTTCCCATTTGACAGCTTCTACACAAATTGTTCAGTGATCTTAGTTACATTTTTCACAATGTGTGAACATTCTATTTAATTGTATTCTCATTGTTCCATTTCCAGTACAGGCAGTCCCCTGATTACAAAGAAATTCCGTTCCTAAGTCTGTCTTCGGATCGAATTTGTACGTAAGTCAGAACAGTTAGGTAGAGTTCTTATTTAACATCAGTTAGATGTTTGTCTTAGTATATAACATACAATGTACCTTTCTATGCATAAAAAGCATTAAAGAAACACTTCCAGATACACTAAAACATCTTTCACATAATGATATAGTATTAATTTAGATGTGCATTGCAAAGTAGAGCCTGTTTGTCATTATGAACCATTGTATGTACCTCGAATTTTTAATATAATAGGCTTTACGAGGGTTGGCTTGTAACTATGGGTTGTACGTAACTTGACATTCGTAAGCTGGGGATGCCTGTACTCTAGCTTCTCTGCCCCTTTATCTTTTTATCTTTGCTTTAGAGTAATTGTTGACCTTTTGGTCTCATATAGATGGTTTTTCAATGGAGCACCGTACTTACAGGTAATATCCTTTATTTTGTGAGCCAATCTGTTCTTTTGGGCATAGATTATAAATCAGTGAGGACAATGAACGATGTTGTCAGTTAAAAGCTGCCTTCCACTTCCAGTTTCCACCAGCCCCTCTTGGCCAGAAGAGGGAATGGGTTTAATATGGAGCAAGTCTGCTGGGCATTCCTCCAGCACCTGCCCTTTGCCTCTTCTAGATTAGTCATGAGATGCTAGCAACATCCGGAGATTCAGGCAGCTCGTGCATCTGTGTTGCTGTTATAAATGCAATAAAACTGAATGTGGAGTAGTATCATCAAAGTTGTCTATCACTGACATATAAATAGTATTACTATAGAGAAGTAAAGAGAATAACCAACTTAAAATGCCATTTCAGTGTGATGAGGTAAGTAGAATAGTTATTGATATGTTCCCAAAGAGACATTTGAAGCAGAGCCTCTCAGTAAAACAGAAATTAAACATTAGAAAATGATAACTTTTATTCAACATGTGTGAGTATATGCAGAAGTGAGTATATACAGATGTGTAAGTTTATGTCCATGTGTGTGCACAGGTGATCAGGTTAAAGTGTGAGAGAGAGGGGAGGAGAAGTTGGATGTTGAAGGGTAAAAGAAGTAAGTACTAACCCTTCCCCTCAGGAATATTAAACGTAGTTGGGAAGTTATTAAGAAATGACCATTTTAAGAACACTTACTTAATATTCATTAGTGAGATAAAATTAACAAATGGTAGCCTGGGTTCATAAGAACTAAAAATAATAAAATGACAAAAAAGTTTCAATCACTAGAATGCAGGCTTCCTTTTCCCTGCTCCCAGTGTAAATTATGATATATCATTACCAACATGCCAACTCCACCAAAAGTCAAGGAGTTAAACTTTGGGTTTCTGCACAAGGTTTTTAATGAATGCACTCTCTCTCAGATCCTGTGGTAGGTAGAAAACTGGCTCCCCAAAAGATGTTCCTGTCCTAATTGTTTACCCGTTGCTGCTGAATCAATTCCAACTCATGACAATCCCACGTGTTACACAGTAAACTGGGCTCCATAGGGTTTTCTTGGTTGTAATCTTTATGAAAGCAGATTTCCAGGCCTTTCTTTCTTTCTGGGATTTAGGTGAAAGTTTACAGAGCAAATTAATTTCTCATTCAAAAATTTATATACAAATTGTTTCGTGACATTGGTTGCAGTCCTTACAATGTGTCAGCACTCTCCCGTTTCCCTTCAACCAGTTTTCCTGTCCCTTTCTGCCTTCTAGTCTTTGCTTTTGGGCAAGTGTTGCCCATTTGGTCTCATATACTCATTGATCTAAGAAGCACGTTCCTCACGTGTGTTATTGTTTGTTTTATAGGCCTGTCCAATATTTGGCTGAAAGTTGAACTTCAGGCGTGGTTTCGGTTCTGAGTTAGTAGAGTGTCTGGGGGCCATAGTCTCAGGGATTCCTCAATCTCTGTCAGACCAGTAAGTCTGTTTTTTTTTTTTTGTGAATGTAAATTTTATTCTACATTTTTCTCAGGGTCTGTCTGGAATCCTCTGTTGTGATCCCAGAGTGGTCGGTAGTGGTAGCTGGGCACCATCTAGTTCTGAGCTCAGGTTGGTGGAGGCTGTGGTTCATGTGGTCCATTGGTCCTTTGGACTAATATTTTCCTTGTGTCTTTGGTTTTCTTCATTCTCCTTTGCTCCAAATGGGATGGGACCAATTGATGTATCTTAGCTGGCTGTTAGCAAGGTTTTAAGACCACAGACTCTACTCACCAAAGTAGGATGTAGGACATTTTCTTTACAAACTATGTTATGCCAATTGACCTCAATGTCTCCCAAGACCATGGTCCCCGGCCCTCAGTCAAAGTAATTTGGTCCCTTTAGGTGTTTGGATGTGTCTAGGAAGCTTCTATGACTGTGCCCCTTTGTGCTGTATTATATATGTGAATATACATGCTGTACATACAAATGTGTATGTAAAAATATCCACAGCCTAACTATAGGAGTATATATATACATGTGGGTGTACTCCTATACTCCCGTCTTCCTCTATTCAGCATATGTATCTGCTTGTAAGTTATTATTTGTTTTTACAGTTGTTGTAGGGTTGTACATGCTATAGTATTTACTGTGGTTGCCTCTTTTTTTTTTTTTTTTTTCTTGTGTTCCTCTAAGTGTCTTCCTTTGCCTTGGTCAAGTTGTGCTAACTTCCTCTATATTGTTTGTTGTCTTTCCCTTCACCAAAGTTAACACTTGTCTGCTATCTAGTTAGTGATTTCCCCTCCCCAGTCCTCCCCTCCCTTGTAACCATCAAAGATTGTTTCTTTCTGTGCATAAACCTTTTCTTGAGCTTTTACAATCGTGGTCTCATACAGTATTTGTCTTTTTGTGATTGACTTATTTCACTCAGCATAATGACCTCCAGATTCATCCATGTTGTGAGTTGTTTTGCAGATCCATCATTGTTCTTTATCGTTTCATAGTATCCCAGTGTGTGTCTGTACAATAATTTGTTTATCCATTCATCTGTTGATGGGTACTTAGGCCTGTTTTCATCTTTTTGCTGTTGTGAATAATGCTGTATTGAACATGGGTGTGCTTATGTCTATTTGTATGACAGCTATTATTTCTCTAAGACATATTCCTAGTAGTGACATTGGTTGTGGGATCATATGGTATTTCTGTTTCTAGATTTTTAAGGAGGCACCATATCATTTTCCATAATGGTTGTATCATTTACATTCCTACCAGCATTGCATGAGAGTTCAAGTCTCCTCACAACCTCATCAGCATTTATTGTTTTCTGAATTTTTGATCAGTGCTGTTCTTGCAGTGGTGAGATGGTATCGCATTGTGATTTTGATTTGCATCTCTCTAATGGCAATGATCTCGAGCATATTTTCTTGTATTTGTTAGCTGCCTGAATGTCCTCTTTGATGAAGTATCTATTCATGTCCTTTGCCCTTTTTGTGATTGGGTTGCTTGTCCTTTTATTGTTGAGCTGTTGAAGTTTTCTGTATATTTTAGAGATTAAAACTTCATCATATATGTCATTGCCAAAGATTTGTTCCCAGCCTGTAGGTTCTCTTTTTACTCCCTTGGAAGTCTTTTGATGATCATAAGTATTTAATTTTTAGGTGGTCTCGGTTATCTAGTTTATCTTCTGGAGTTTGTGCATTTTTAGTCATGTTTTCTATTCTATTTATGCCATAAATTAGGGTCCCTAGCATTGTTCCTATGTTTTCTTTCATGAACTTCATAGTTTTAGGTTTTACATTTAGGTCTTTGATCCATCTTGAGTTAGTTTTTGTGTATGGGGTGAGGTATGGATTCTGTTTCATTATTCTGCAAAAGGATATCCAGTTTTGCCAGTACAATTTGAAGAGACTATCTCTTCTCCATTGAATGACTTCAACACTTGGTTGAAGATCAGGTGTCCATAGGTGGATGGATTTATTTCTGGGTTCTAAATTCTGTTCCATTGGTCTCTGTGTCTGTTGTTGTACCAGTACCAGGTTGTTTGGACTCCTGTAGCTGTATAGTAGGTTGCCAGGCTTTTCTTCTGCAGTGCTGCTAGGTGGTTTTGAACCACCAACTTTAGGTTAATAGTTGAATGCAAACCATTTGTACCACCTAGGGAGCTTTGTAATCCCTAGAACCTGTGAAAATGTTCCTTTCTTTGGGAAAAAGAGATTTTTTTAGATGTGATTAAGGTTAAAGACCTTAAAATGAAAAAATTATCCTGAATTATCCAGGTGGATGGGCCCAACCTAATGGCATGAATTCTTTCAAAGCAAAGAACTTTTCCTGGCTGAGGGAAGTGTGAGAGAGAAGAGACAAGAAAAGAATGGTGAGACAGATAAAATGTTGCTAACTCTCAATGTGAAGGAAGGGAAACAGGAGCCAAGGGATGTGGGTGGCCTCTAACATCTGCATTCTCTTTGTTGTTGTTGTCAGCTGCCAATCGAGTCAATTCTGACTCATGGTAACCCCATATGTGCCGAGTAGAAGTGCTCCATAGGGTTTTCAAGGCCGTGATCTTTCAGAAGCAGGTCGCCAGGCCTGTCTTCCAAGGTGCTTATGGGTGGGTTTGAACCACCAACTTTTCAGCCAGTAGTTGAGTGCTTAACTGTCTGTGCCACCCAGGGACTCCATCTGCATTCTCTAGAAGATGGAAAAAGTAAGGATCAGATTCTCTCTGATAATTTCCAGGAAGAAGTCTTGCCCTGCTGATGTCTTAAGGTTAGCACAGTGAGACCCATGTCAGACTTCCAACCTACAGACTCTAAAATAATAACTCTGTGTGTTTTAAGCTACTAAGTTTGTGATAATTTGTTACAGCAGCAACAGAAGACTAATACAGACCTTCTTTTTAAAATTCCCACCTCCAGAATGACTTTCCCTCCTTTTTTTTTTTCACCACACAGTTGTTTTGTTCTTGAACAATAGATGGTGCTAAACCTCCACGTTTCTGGTATTGTCAGCCAGACATTCCAATTTAAAATAATTAGGACCATATGACAACAGGTGAAACAGTTACTCATGAAAGTCTGCAAATCACATCATTTCAGATTCTGAAAACCTTCATCAGAGTAGTGATGAACATCAGGATGTTGGGGATTTAGTTGCTATAATTCAAAGTAACCAAAAAAACAAAAACAAAAACAAAACCCATTGCTGTCAAGTCAATTCTGACTCATAGCGACCCTATAGTAAATACTTACTAAAAACTCAAAGCAAGATGAAATATATTTTCTGTTTGGTATATTGAATCACTTGTATTCCTTAAAAATATTAAAATATGAACTCCAACCCCCCTTCAAAATTACTGAACAACCTGAGACCACACAGTATATGAAAGTGAATTGCAGACTAGAAACTCAGGGGAAAGATGTCTACAAAAGAAGTTATGTTGTTTTTGATTGTTTTTCATATTTGGGGTGGTGCATCACTTAAGATAATGTTACATTTTTCTTTGCAAATTATTCACTGTATGTTTCCTTATTAGTGCTGACTTCCACAAATGCAGCATTGTTTATATTTTGCTCCTGGTGGGCGAGGTAGTATCTGTTTAACTATTTTTTAATAGTATAAATTTGTGTATATGTAGATTTTAAATATTTGATTATTATAATTTTTATAGCATCATATGTGCTATGATAATACTATTTTCAATCACAGTTCTATACTCAAATATTTTCAGTCTCACTTAATGAAATGGGAGGTTGACATCTTGGATTTGATGATGAGTGTTGGATAATGTAGCATTTCCGTACTCAAGCAAATCCATTACAATAAGAGGAGAAGATGGTGTATTCTGAGGTGTTTGGGGAGAGATGTATTTGAAAAGTTTTAGGAGCACTTGATGATGTCAATATCAATACAATCACTACTCTCATCTCTTTCCTTTCAAAATAGTAAATTAAATATTCTCATTTTCCAGTTAAAAGCACACACAGCCCTAAAGGATGACTATCCTTCAATGGAGAGTGAAGGCAGGCAATACATATCCACTCAGAAAAACCACAAACTCATGAGAATTAAGTGCTGAATGCTCTGAAATTCTGATACTATTGACTAGAAACATAATATATACTGAGATAAATGTCAAGGGAACAACGTATAATGTCAAGGAGACATCTCATTTCTGTTTAGGTAAATACCTTCTTAATCTCCTCTAAGCACAGTTCAGGACCCTATCTATCTGAAAGCCTCCTCCATCACTCAAGGGTTCCCAGAAAGACTTCCGCTCCTATGTAGGTAAAAATAAAGAGACAAGGGAAAGCGGGAATGTTTGCACAATGACCACCCAAAGCCACTGTTTATTCTGACTACAGTTGCTTTTCACTTGGGTTCTTGAATTAGCAAAATTAAATAAATGTTAAAAAAAAAAAAGCTAAATTATGTGACCAAAAAAGAAATACAAGTCATTGAAGATCACACAAATGAAAAAAAGATATTCTTTAGATATTAAAGTTAATTTCTAAAGTCGATCTAATGAAGGAAAAAGCCAGATCCATGATTCCCAACAGGAACCAAGGAATTGACAATAGTTTGAACTTTCAGCAGTGTCCTAAAATGTGAGAGAATTTTATTGTAAATCCAACGTAATGAGCAAGATGTTCTCACGACCAAATATTAGGAATTTATAGAAATTATTTGTGTTGCAATTATATACGTCATAGGAATGGGGTGAGGAACCGTGTGTGGGGAGCGGTAGGGTAGGGCTGGGTGAGTTGGGGTAAGAGGGCCCATGGGTGCAAGAGGGCAGAAATAAGAGGGCTTATGGGTGATGCTGATGACCGGGAGAGAATGTGAGAAATCAGTGTCATTTAAAACTGTCTTAAATGACCACCAGAGGGACTCCAAAGTTCACTGATCGATATTGTACTTCAGGCAAGAAATATTTTAGAAGATTCAGATTTATGAATATACCACACTAAATAGTTAAAATAGAACTACAACACAGCAGTAGGCATCAGCCATTAACTCAGAGAAAGAAGCTCAGTTGCTTAAAATTGAGAGCTTTCACAGCTCACCAGTGGGGTTTAAAAAAAAAAAAATCCTAGCAATTGATACGAAAGATTCATTAAATAGCTGCATTTAGTTTGTAAGACCCCGTTAGGCAGGCACTGTTTTATTTCACTGAGTCTTTAGTGTCTCTGTTCTGCCAGAAGGTGTTGCTATAATACAGCTGGGCTTGAGGACAAAGTAATGTGGACTAGAACCTGGTAAGACTGGATAAAAATGTAAACCATCTAAGTATATAGAATTCAGGCACAAAGATATCCATTATATGGGAAAAAGAGGGCTTTACTGTTGTATGTGTCCACACTATAAATAGTTCAGCAAATGTAAACATGAAATGTTTCCACAGTGATATTTGCAGCCATATAAACAGTAGCTGTACTTTTCTTTTCATTAAATCTCATTTTTTAATAAAGGGACTTCTGTAGAGTGAAATTTGGGCAAAAAATAGAAGTGATCTGTAACTTTTTTTATAACAGGGCATAGCATACATGCAATAAAAACTGGAATTTAAAACCAGCATTTTTTTTTTTTTTTTTTTTTTTTGCTGCAAACAGATCTGCTTTAATGTATAAAGTCTCATATGTTATAGGGACAAGCACAGTGGGTGTATTAAGGAAGACAAACTATCAAAAGATTAAAGAAACTGAAATACAGTCCTCTTTTTTTTTTCTTAATGAGGATTTCTTCCAATATTGAAAGAATACTTTTATTTAAAAAAATGCACACAATCAAAATTCTTAAACTGATTATTAAAAAGAACGTCTTTTACCTGAGTTAAAATGTATTTTTACTCAGATTTAACCCAGAATATATTAATTTTACTGTCAAAATTCAGACCAAGAAGACTAATTCTTTTTGAAGAAGTTTACGTTATGGCAGGCAGTTGAATTAAGCATTTGAAATATGGAACTACAGCTTCCCCAAGTTGACAAAGGTGAACAAGCCAAAAACAGACTAAAGCACACAGATAATACAGCCTCCTTTTGGATACTACATATCAACCTTCTTTCTTGCTTTTTTTTTTTTTTTTTTTAAAGCAAATTCGTAAAAACTGATCAGTGGAATGTGTGAACACCCATTCAGCCTTGTTTTGCTCAGTTTACAGTCCGCTTGTATTGAAAATTTGGCCCAGCTGTGATTTTGTCCAGAAAGTTTTCTTTGAATTCTAGGGCCAGACGAACACTTTATTTGTATTACGTAGTATCCTGTACCTGCTTCTATTGTATTATAAGCACACCCCTGTGTTATTTGTCTTTGTACCCCTAATTCTTAGTATAGTGCTTGCAAGGTAGGTGTTGAATAAATGTTTGCTGGACTGAGCTAAAATGAAATTGTTGTTGTTTGCCGCTGAGTTGATTCTGACTCGTGGCGATCCCATGAGTGCAAAGTAGAACTACTCCATCGGGTTTTAAAGGCTGTGACCTTTCAGAAGCAGATCACCAGGTCTGTCTCCTCAAGGGAGAACGAAAGGGGCTAAAGCAGTAGGGCTAGTTACCAGATCTCCATATTCTAAGAGTTCCATGGTAGAACTTCGGAAAATTGTAAAGTACATTCTCCTGAGAGTAAGTTTATTTGATTTTACCTTAGGTATGTAAGGGACAGGACAGGGAGGTACTCATAGTGTGAACCTGCTTCAGGAATGTTAGGCAAAAAATATATATATATAAAATCGCTGTAACTATTTTTGGTGGTAATGTTAACAGAAGTAATTATGAGACTTCAGTACAACAGTTTTTTCAAGCCAAAGTCAGAGACATAATTTATTATTTTAAATGTTTTAGTTTCTCCATTTTCTTATTTGTCTAAGGTACATTATTTTTCCCCTCTATCATGGCTACATTTGAACACCTTTGTTTCTATCATCTTCTCTCTTATATATGGAAAGATTCTCTTTTTTTGTGCTTTAGATGGAAGTTTATAGCTCAAGTCAATTTCTCATTCAAAAATTTATACACACATTACTTCGCGACACTGGTTGCAATCCCCACAACGTGACATCATGCTCCCCCTTTCCACCTTGGGTTCCCTGTGCCATTCATCCGGTTCCTGTCCCTTCCTGCCTTCTCATCCTGCTTTTGGACAGAAGTTGCCCATTTGGTCTCCTATATTTGATTGAACTAAGAAGCACGTTCCTAACGTGTGTTATATTTTGTTGTATAGGCCTGTCTGATCTTTGTCTAAAAAGTGGGCTTTGGGAATTGTTTCAGTTCTGGATTAACAGAGTGTCCAGGGGCCATAGTTTCAGGGGTTCTTCCAGTCTCTGTCAGACCAGTATGATGGAAAGATTCTTGATTAATCTAGAGAACATTCTAATCTAGTTACCAAATCACAAAGCATTTTATTTATTTATTTATAAAGATATATTTGTTTCTATTTCATATGTAACCATTCTCTATTTTACATTAACTAGTTAGACACTATTATATATTCTTATGGCAGCTTTCATTGATCCAAGAAAGAAATCTACTACTCAATAGTAGATTTGATTCTGCTTGGGAAGGAGTAAATTGCTTAAAGTTGTTTGTTTCCTATTTCTAGGCCCTTAAGTAGTGAAACAATAATCTGAACTGTAAGGAAGCCATACTTCCTTCAATGTAGGAACTGTCTCCTTAAGCTAAGGTAGCAGCCAATGGAGCAGCTTTTCCTATATGAGAGATATCAATAAATGACCAGGTCTACATGATACATACAGAAATGGAGTTTTACACCTCGTATTCTATTTATTCAAGAGAATTATTTTTAATAATTGAGATTGTCAAGTGAGCTGGTGAAATTATCTACACTAATTACATTAAAAAAAAAATCCAATCTACACTTAACTTTATGTTAAGTAAAAACCAAACCAAAACCTGTTACCATTGAGTTGATTCTTACTCATGGCGACCCCATGTGTTACAGAGTAGAACTGCTCCACAGGGTTTTCTTGGCTGTAACCTTTTCCAAAGCAGATTGCCAAGCCCTTCTTCCATGGTGCTGCTAGGGGGGTTTGAACCACCAACCTTAAGGTTAACAGCTGATTGAAAATTGATTGCACCACGAGGGCTCCTTATGTTAGGTAGGCTTGGTCTATTCATTCCACAAATATGTATTGAATGCTTACTGTGTGCCAGCCACTGTGGATACATGAGTGAACCCAACAGACAAGATCCTTGAAGTTGGAGCCAATGTGGCTGGAGCTAAGTAAACAGAGGTTGGGGGTGGGGGTAGTAAATATGGTTAAAGGAGTATCAGGGGTCAGATGTTGTGGGTCTCACAGTCCACTGTAATGACTTTGATTTAACTCTGAGTGAGATGGGAGCCACTAGAGAATTTTGAGCAGAGGAGTAATAAGACCTGGCTTACTTCTGTATTGAGCATAGACTAGCAGCAGGGGAACCTATTGGGAGGCTATTTAGTAATTCAGGTGAGACATGATGGCGGCTTGGATTAGAGTGGTAGCCATGGAGATGGTGAGATATGTTTGGATTCTGGGCATATTTTGATGGTAGATTTCCTGCCAAAACAAACATGGGCTTTGAGACAAGAATTAAGGCTAATTCCAAGAATTTCATTTACTTTGCCATCAACTGAGATAAGGAAGGATGTGAGTGGAACAGATTTTAGGAGAAAGACTTGCTCCTTTGGAGAGGTGTTCAGTTTTGGACTTGTTAAGTTCGCAATATCTATTAAGCAATTATGTAGAAATACCAAGTAAGCGACTGACTGTTTAAGTCTGCAGTCACACGAGTGACTATGACATATAAATTTGAGATCAGTCAGCATATATATAGTGTTTCAAGTCATGAGACTGTATCAGATCATTAAGAAAGTGATTCTAGATGAAGAAGAGAAAGGAATGGGGACTGACTCCTAGGGCGCTCAGACATTAAGAGGTTGAGGAAAAGAGTTTCCTCTCTGACGAGAAGTCATCACTGAGGTAAAGAGAAACCAAGAGAGTGTCATCAAATGAAGACAGTATTTGAAGAAGAAGGAAGTCATCAGCCTTTTCAGATGCTACTGATAGATAGGTCAAGTAAGATGCAGACAGCACTGACCATTGGAAGTAGCAATGTGATGAGTATGACAAGGGAAGGTTGTTTTTTTTTTTTTTAATTGTACTTCAGATGAAGGCTTACAGAACAAATAGTTTCTCATGAAACAGTAGTACATATATTGTTTTATGACATTGATTAACAACCCCACAACATGTCAACCCTCTAACTTCTCAACCTTTTTTTTGGTGAAAATACACATAGCCAAAGATACACCATTTCAAAAATTTCTACGTGTACAGTTCAGTGACATTGACTATGCTCTTCCAATTGTGCTGCTATTCTCACTTAAGATGAAGGCTTACAGAACAAAATAGTTTCTCATTTAACAGTTACTACACATGTTGCCCGATGACAATGGTTAACAATCTTACAACACATCAACAATATCCTTACTCAACCTTGGGTTCCCTATCACCAGCTTCCTTGTCCCCTTCTGCCTTCTGGCCCGACAAGGGAAGTTTTATAAAGCAGCTAGGTCAAAGCTTAATTGTTGTTGTTAGGTGCTATAGGGTTGGTTCCGACTCATAGCGACCCTATGTACAACAGAACGGAACACTGCCCAGTCCTGCACCATCCTCACAATCATTGTTATACTTGATCCCATTGTTGCAGCCACTGTGTCAATTCATCTCGTTGAGGGTCTTCCTTTTTTTCAATGACCCTCTACTTTACCAAGCTTGATGTCCTTCTCCAGGTACTGATCCCTCCTGATAACATGTCCAAAGTACGTGAGACGTGGTCTCACCATCCTTGCTTCTAAGGAGCATTTTGGTTCTTCTTTTTCCAAGACAGACCTATTAGTTCTTTCGGTAGTGCATGGTATATTCAATATTCTTTGCCAACAACACTATTCAAAGGCATCAATTCTTCGGTCTTCCTATTCATTGTCCAGCTTTCACGTGCATATGAGAAAATTGAAAACACCATGGCTGAGTTAGGTGCACCTTAGTCTTCAAGGTGGCATCTTTGCTTTATAACACTTTAAAGAGGTCTTTTGCAGCAGATTTGCCAATGCAGTGCATCTTTTGATTTCCGTGGGTGTTAACTGTGGATCCAAGTAAAATGAAATTCTTGATAACCTCAATATTTTCTCTGTTTATCATGATGTTGCTTATTGGTCCAGTTGTGAGGATTTTTCTTTTCTTTATGTTGAGGTGTAATCCATACTAAAGGCGGTAGTCTTTGATCTTTATCAGTTAGTGCTTCAAGTCCTCGTCACTTTCAGCAAGAAAAGTTGTGTCATCTGCATAATGCAGGTTGTTAATGAGTCTTCCTCCAATCCTGATGTCGTGTTCTTCTTCATATAGTACAGTTTCTCAGATTATTTACTCAGCATACAGATTCAATAGGTATGGTGAAACGATACAACCCTGATGCACACCTTTCCTGACTTTAAACCACTCAGTATTCCCTTGTTCTGTTTGAATGACTGCCTCTTGGTCTATATACAGGTTCCTCATGAGCACCATTAAGTGTTCTGGAATTCCCATTCTTCACAATGTTATCCATTATTTGTTATGATCCACACAGTCGAATGCCTTTGCATAGTCAATAAAACACAGGTAAACATCCTCCTGGTGTTCTCTGCTTTCAGCCAATATCCATCTGACATCAGCAATGCTATCCCTTGTTCCACGTCCTCTTCTGAATCCAGCTTGAATTTCTGGCAGTTCCCTGTAGATATACTGCTGCAGTTGCTTTTGAATGATCTTCAGCAGAATTTTACTTGTGTGTGATGTTAATGATATTGTTCAATAATTTTTACATTCGGTTGGATCATCTTTCTTGAGAACTGCCATAAATATGGATCTCTTCAGTCGATTGGCCAGGTAGCTGTCTTCCAAATTTCTTGGTACAGACAAGTGGGCGCTTCCAGTGCTGCATCCGTTTTTTGAAACATCTCAATTGGTGTTCCATCAATTCCTGGAGCCATGTTTTTCACCAATACCTTCAGTGCAGCTTGGACTTCTTCCTTCAGTACCATCAGTTCCTAATCATATGCTACCTCCTGAAATTTTTGAACATCAACAAATTCTTTTTGGTATAGTGACTGTATTCCCTGCATCTGCTTGACTGGAGAATAGGAAAAAGAGTTAGAGACAATAAGTACAAACCACTCTTGGGGAGTATTAATATAAAGAGGAGCAAAGATATAGCATGGTCACTGCAGTAAATATAAGGCCAGCAGAATGTTATTTTAAATGAGGGAAAAAAACAAAAACATAAAACAGTATTTATAGGCTGATGAGAATGATCCAGTAGAGAGAGAAAATGTAATGATGCAGGAGAGAGGGGAGAGTTTCTGCAGTGATGTCCATGAGTAGGCTAGAGCGAATGGGATCTAGAGTACAAATGGAGGGATTGACTGTAATGAAAAGCGTGGAAAATTGATCTATGGCAACCTGCAGGAAGGTATCACAGGTAACTGAGACAGAACTGCAATTCAAATAAAAGTCTGTTGAACTCAGAACTCAAGCTTTATCCACTATGCTACACCAAAGGAAAAAAATATGGAGGCAACCATGGCATTAAACCATCCACTCAGATGATACATACAGTAAAGCCTGTGGTAGCTGAAACTTGATGGGACTGCCTTGTTTTTCCAGGTCTTGCAAGTTTTGTGCCTTTGACAAGGTGCAGTCTTACCACTTGTCTGTCACTGTCTATTTGTGGAAAATATTTAAGTTTTCCTTCTCTGATAGGTTTCCGCCTTACACAGGTTCGAGATTTGCCAGGTTTTACTGTATATCCTCCATAACAAGTGAAACATAGAGAAGCATCATAATGTGATGAAAAGCATAGGTAGGCATCAGAAGACCTATTCTGGTCCTACATTGGGTGTATCATTTATCATTTGTAGTGTGAGAATAATATTACCTGTGATACCCTTATTCCAGAGTTACTATGAGGATCAAATAAGACAATATATGTGAAAGTTCTCCAAGCTTTAAGGAGATATAGAAAGGATGCCTAATATTCAATGATTTTAATGGCCCAAGACATTTCCCTTCTTGTTCCCTCTGCCTGGAACATTCTTCCCCCAGTTCTTTGCTGTCTGGCTTTTTTCTTTTTTTAATCATTCTTGTTTCCGTGCCTCACACATAGTAGGTCCTTAATAAGTATATATTAAATTAATGATTGAATGTCACTATTGAATTAATGATTGAATTTCATTGTTATCCTAGCTAGATAAAATA
>NW_004444048.1:2679523-2688996 GCF_000243295.1 Trichechus manatus latirostris | reverse complement strand
CTAGAAGGGAATTGCTGGGTCATATGGTAATTCTATGTTTAACTTTTTGAGTAACATCCAAACTGTTTTCCACAGCAGCTGCACTATTTTACAATCCCACCAGCAATGCACAAAGGGTTCAATTTATCCACATGCTCGTCAACACTTGTTGTTTTCCTTTTTAACCATAGCCATTCTAGTGGGGGTGAAGTGGTATTATGGTGTTGATGATTTTAATTTCCATAATAACTAATAAGGAGACTCTGGATTGTGCAAATAGTTAGCATACTTAGCTGCTAACTGAAAGGTTGGAGGTTCGAATCCACCCAGAGATTCCTCAGAAGAAAGACCTGGCAACCTACTTCTGAAAAACCAGCCACAGTTCTACTTTGATACGCATGGATTCACCATGAGTTGCAACTGACCCAGTGGCAACCGGTTTTTAATACTAATGATGTTGAGCATCTCTTCTTGGCTTGTTGGCCATTTGTATATCTTCTTTAGTAAAATGTCTATTTAAGCAGAATCTGTATTTTGAAGGAAGAGGGAGGACAAAAAATATCTAGCATGAATTTAGAACAAACTCACAGAGCACATACCATCTGTAAACTGGCCCATACTTAGTTTGTTGCCTGACTTCAGTAGCAGGGAGCTTGCTCTTTATCGGGTCTGCTCTGATGACTAAGTCATCCACACTCAGAAGATGTAGTGGACACATTGCTAACCATATAAGGAATAAAAGTAATAACGTTAAGTTTTTAAAAGAGAATATATTGTAAACTGTTACTTCCTCATTGCTTTTGATAGAGGATTTTGTTTATTTGTCACCCCTCTCTAAATAAAACAGAAACCAAGCCAATGAGGATGAGGATGGAAGTCTTGTACAAACAGTACAGATTTTCTTGAACTTCAGTAAGGGAAAAGCAACTCAGATCTTCATGCTGAAGTTGTGACTTAGATCTCTCTCATAATACTTAGAGAAGACCCTAATTCAAGCACTGCAGATTAGAAGATTAATTGAAGGATAATGTAACAGAGGATCTGACTAATGCACAAGATATCCTTGGGAATAACATGGTATGTATAATCTGGAATTCTATGACATGATTCAAAGTTAAAAAATCAGCCACTGATTTCCTTTCACTCACTTCCTTTCTTCAATTTCACTTTGAAATAGTGGCAACAGTGTTTATACTCACCTTTCCCTGAAGACAATGATCAGTTAGGGAAAAAGTGTCCAAATACATATATTTATCCAGTTTAGATGAGATAAGTATTTTTTTATGATGGTAGTTTTTAAATGACTTTCAAAATCCTATAGGATAGAGCAACACCGTATTCTAGTGTATATGGAATTTTTATGGGATTTGCAGGGTCAAATGATCTTTGAAGGGAAGGTAATACAATTTTATGTAAATGTGGCTCATGTGGTGATCCAGGTTACTGAATCAGCCTTCCATTTTCTTTTGCTGAGGAGCAAGGCAGGCCCTCCTTGTAGCATGATTTCCCTTGAGCCTCACAGTGAGTGAGGTAACTAAGTGAACTAAATACTTAAACATCCCCTGATCCCGCCTACGGAAGTGCAGTTTTATAGACTTTGGCGGCGGCATTCAGTTATAGACTACTTCTGATTGTTCATGTGAGTGGGATGCTGATGACTAAAATTATAATTAATTTAATGTTTTCAGTCAAGAACTTTAATCTGGGAGAAGAGAAGATTGGAATTTAGAAACATGGCCCAAAGTAGCTACCACAGGAGAGAAATTTTTTTGAGGTCTTTAATTTTTTTCATAATACATGATATTAGTCTTTCAAATCCATTATACATATGTTGACAGTTGGATGTCTTTAATATGGACAATTGGATTTCCTTAGTCATGTAAAGTGCTATGCAAATGAATCCCAAGTCCTTCTCCCAACAAAGTGGCTTCCCCTAAGCCCCTAAAGAGCCTGTGATGAGGGCTTGGGTACAGGAAGTTTATTTGGAAAGTGAAAAAGTTGGGAGAGGAAGGGAGGGAAGGTGGAAAAGCCAATAAACGGTGCTTACCATCTTGGGCAGTGGGGGCTCAGCCCTCTGAGGAACCATGTATAATGTATCTCAGAATTGTCCCTGTGAACAACAGGGGACTGGGGCACTTATCCCTCATTGGTTGAGGGTTTTACCCAGGGGCGTTAACTTTTCTGCTGCTCTGTGTGTAAGCCCCACACACAGCTTGATCAAGCTCCTGAAGGTTTGGGAAAGGACTTGAGACAGAAAGGTTGAAAGACGTGGTGGCCACTTAGGTTGGGATGTAAGAAGGTAACTTCAAACTTGTTTTTCATCTTCCCCTTTAAGCCTTCCATTTGATACTCCACATTATATTAATCTCTCCCGTTTAGCTGCTACTGTAGAGCTTGTAGATTTTCTTTTACATAGTTATATCTGAGAACTCTTACGTACTTGAGATCAGAGGGTGGATCACACAGCTAATAAGAAGAGCAGGAGCCTGGCCAGATTGTCTAATTCCAAGCCCAGTGTGCTTTCTGTCAACCACGGCTACCCCAGAGAAACACAACTTGGCTGAAAGATAGAAAACTTATACCCAGATAAAGGTCTGGGATATTAAATAGTGTGTTATGAACATTACGATATCTGGGATATTAAATAGTGTGTTATGAACATTACAATTTACTCAGTCTTGGGAGCTATGTCAAAAATAAAGAGCCTTAACAACAACAATGAAGAAAGGAGCCCAGGAAATGAGTCCTCTTAAGGAAAGAGGAAAAAAGAACATTTGTTGAGTACTTGCTCCAAGGCATTTGGCTAAGCCTTTTATATACATATCTCATTTAATTTTCACAAAAACTTTGAGCAGTATATTGCATTTTCGCCAGTTGACAGATAAAGAAAGTAAAATAATGGGCCCATTGTCATAGAACTAGTATATGGATGATAGGAATCTTAAATCTACACATTGTGTTTTTCTATTTTTCAATTCAACTGTACCTAATTCATCGTGTATCTCTTAAAGATAAGGTCTCCTTTAAAAAAGATAATCACAATACCATTATCTCACCTAAAATAATTATCAGTCCCTTAATATAAAAAAAAATCCAGTCAGTGTTATAATTTCTCCAGTTGTTTCATAAATAGCTTTCTAACAGTTGGTTTGTTTGAATCAGGATCCAACAGGATATACATGTTGCTTTTGAATGATATGTGTCTTAATTCTCTCTCTCTTTTTATATTTCAGTTTCTGTTTTAATTAATTTTTTTATATTTAATTTTATTTTTGGTGAAAATATATACAGCAAAACCCACTCCCTTTCTACAGTTTCTAGACATAATGATCAGTGACATTGGTTACATTCTTCGCATTGTGTCAACATGCTCGTTATTTCTGTTCTAGATGTTTTATTTCTATGTAATTAATCTCCTTGCCCCCCAACTTTCTCATCTGTGCTTTAAAATAGCTTTTGACCCTTTGGTCTTATATAGTTTTTTTTTCTTTTTAAATGCAATACTCAAGGGTGACAATCTTTACTCTTTGGGCTAAACTTACTTAGTTTAAAGGTGACTCTTCGGGGGATAGCTTCAATTCAAGGTTTGAAGAGCAAGTCAGGGCCATAGTCTCAGGACTCCTCTAGCCTCTATAGGTCTACTAAGTCTGGATTCTTTAAGAATTTGAAGTCCTGTTACACGTCTTTCTCCCTTTTTATCAGGATTCATCTACTGTGTTTCTGATCAGAACGCTCAGTAATGGTAGCCAGGCAACATCTACCATATTTTTCTGCAAATAATGATTACCTTCTATGTTTGTTTGCCAACCTCCCCCTCCCCCAACGAAGTAGTTTCATAAGCACCATTATGCCGGTTTTTTTTAACATGTTGCTGTAAAAAATTAGTATAATGTGCTTACGAAACTACCTCGTTGTGGGGAGGGTGCAGTTGTCAAAAAAATGTAGAAGATGCATGTTATTTGCGTAAAAATACAGTTTTTCTTCTGGTCTCAAGGGAGGAAGCAGTGGTTTATGCAGACAATTTCCTTAGTCTTATGTTATTTGGGTTTCTTTCTTTCTTTCTCTTTTGTTCTAGACAAATAAAGACCAATAGTCGTATCTTATATGGCCTCTTGTAAATGTTTAAACCCCAGACACTACTCACCATACTGGGAGGTAGTACATAAACTTAAGATCTATATTATGCCAGTTGACTGTATTGTCCCAAGAGACCACGGCCCTAAGCCCCCAAACCAAGAACTAATCCCTTGAGGTGATTGGTTATGTCTAATTAGTATCAGCATCCGTAGCTCCCCTTTTTATTTGGCTGTTGTTATTGTTGAAAAACCATACACAGCCCAGCATTTGCCCATTCTTCCCTTCTCCCTATGTACCGCTTATTGTCATCAGTTACATCAGTCATGTTGTGCAAACTTCACCCATATTCGGTACCATCTTTCCCATTTCTATAAACAAAAAGGGACTACTACCTAGAGGGTACTTCTCTGTCCCCACCCCTTACCTCTGGTAACCACTAACGAATATTAGTTCATGTGTATTTACTTATTTGTATCATTTAATAAAACTGATAATATACAATATTTATTTTTTTGGGATTGACTTATTGTACTCAAAATAATGTCCTCCAGCTTCATCCAAGTAGTAAAATGTTTTGTGAACTCATTTTTCTTTATCACTGAGTAGAATTCCATTGTATGTATGCACCATATTTTACTTATCCATTCATCCGTTGGTAGGTACTTGGGTTGTTTCCATCTTTATGCTGTTGTAAATAGAACTGCAAAGAACACACGTATGCATATGTCTGTTCATGTCACTTCTATTAGATCCTAGGGTATATACATAGGAGTGGAATTGCTGGTCATACAGCAGCTCTACTTCTAGGTTTTGAGGAACCGCCAGGCTGTTTTCCACAATGGCTATACCATTTTGCATTCCCACCCGCAATCAATGAGGTTAATTCTCTTTTAATCCATAAGTGTTACCTCTTTTTATCCCCCTTGCAATTTATTGTTGAAGAAACTGTCATTTACTCTTTATGTGCTTCCATTTTTTATTCCACAGCCATGAAGTGCATACAGATTTTGGGACTCATTTAGTAATTATGAAACATCTTGTTAGCAGAGTTAACATACATATTTGTTTTCTAATTTGCTACCTGTTCTCATCTATCCATTCTACTTCTATTGTCCCTTTATTAATTTTCTTTCAAACCACTTTATATATTTTCACCTTATTTTATTGCATGCATTCTTGTAAGTCACCTCATTTTTTTTCTGCATGAGTAAGGATATTCATACATATAGATGTACACGTATGGAAACAAACTCACGTCTGCACGGCTGTAAAGCTAAGTTTTGCTATTCTGCTTGTTGTCTACCTCTGGACTTTATTTTCTCTCCAAACTCAGTTGAATGAGTACACTAATAATATTTACTCACCTCTCAGAGTTACATATGGGAGAAAGGAGATGATATATGGACCTGACACATAATAGGTAAAAAATAAATGCTTGCTGAATGAGTGACTAAATGAATGATTAAATGGGAAACTTTTGTAAACTGTAAATATATACTATATAAATGTTGTTAAACATGATAAATGATTGGATGAAGAAGTCTGAATAGAGAAAAATGAATTCTGCACAAGTTAAGATTTTTATTGCTCACTTGTAAAGCTAACATTATTAAGGAAGTGGATTATTCAAGACTTTGGGTTCTTTCTTTTCTCCCTTCTAAGAGAAATTGTCTCATCCACTGTTCAATGTGCTAAGAAAGATGCCCTGAGCTTTTTTTTTTTTTTTTTAAGCAGAGGTGGCCATGTGATCTTTCACCTTATGATGTTCCACCAAGATAGACCAGGGATGGGTACCTGAACCAACATTAGCCAAATCTGTAGTATTGCCAGTGACACACAAAATGGTCTGGCACAAAAATTCTGCCTAAAGATTGATGGGGGCCAAGACTATGAAGCACCAAGAGAAAACTAAAGCTATGATTAAATTGATGTTATGTGTATGCAGAAGCTATCAAAACTAGAAACCATGAGGTAGAAAAGAAAACGTGTTTGGTTGAGGGTGACAAATTTGGCTGGTGATGATAAGAACAGAGGCAGCAAAGACACAAAAGGGCTAAGTGACTTCCAGTTAAGGCTGTGATAAACTTCTGTGCCTCAGGAGGTGTTTTAGGTCAGCTTCCCTGAAACAAACTCTGAGATGGAGATTCATAAGCAGAAGGTTTTTGGGGGACAGTTCTCTGGAAAATCAGTTATAAGGGAGAAAGAGAAGCAGGATTAGGTAGAGGGAGAAACAGAAATCCGATGCAGTTGCATCAAGGCCTCATCCAATCCAAAGGGAGCTCTGGAGCTGGGATGACCCATAAGAGCTGCCCCAACTGAGGTAAGAGGCAGAGCCTTTGTCCCCTTCCTTAGATGTAGGCTGCTTCCTAGGAGGGCGTATAACCTTGGACAAAGGTGGCTCACCTTGACAGGGACTAAGCTATCTGCCATCAGCAGCAGACACTCCCAGCAGCTGGGGGGGATGAAACCTTCAGTCCTAAAAGGGGGGCTTGGGTAGTTAACCTTGGTATCCACATCAGGAAGTGACAATATAACTCAATTTCTAGAGCTGCCTTATATCATTCCTGTTTTTAAACTATACTTTCATTCTTGTGAAGCCCAGATGCACGACTGTTCTTGCATCCCCCAATAACTGTTTTGTTTCAGTTACTGCATGCATATCCCTATAATAACCTCTTCTCCCATTCCTTGACACAGCTTGAGGAGAGAATCCATTCTACCCCGCATGAATGAGAAGAGCACGAAGATTAAAAGACTAATGCTGAAATAATACAATTAATATAATCAGCTTCAATATTAATAGACCCACTAAAGTTAAATCAATATTGAGCCTTCCTATTTATGAATGAAGTCACTGAAATCTATGATTCCTGTACCTGTATAATGGATATCGATTCATTCTTATGAGAATTTCAAAATGTGGAATATCCATGGGGGCAAGGTTTGCATTAATTTCTATGAATAAAAGAGATACTCTAAGGAAGTTGCCAAGTCCCTGAGGATATACTGACTGAAGTGACAAAGTAATTTAGGAGAAATCTGACAGCATGGGCTTTTGGCATAAGGATGATCTTTGGAGTTAGGAGAGCCCAGACAGGACTTCTGGCTCCGCCACTGTGTTACCTTGGGCAAGTCCCTAAACCACTCTGAATCTCCATTCTTCATTTCTGAAATTGAGACTGCAGTACTTTACTCAAAGGATAGTTGTGAGAAGTGAAATCATACGTAAGTCTATTATTGTAGGGCTCAGCCAGTATGTGCAAAGAAACCATTCTTTTATGTTTATTACGGTAAGTTCTTACTGATTGGGCAGAATCATGATTAGTCTTGCCTAGCCGTTGAATGGGATTAATACTCATGGATTTGTTTTATCCTTATCCTTCAGTCAGATGCCAAGGGCTCTAGAACTGCTTTGGGATGTTGTCGTTGTTAACTGCTGTCAAATTTGCCCCCAACTCATAGCTACTGCAAGCGCAACAGAATCAGATGCTACCTGGTCCTGTGCCATCCCCATGACCAGTTGTAGCTCGGACCATTGTGATCCATAGGGCTTTCAATGGCTGATTTTCAGAAGTAGTTTGCCAGGCCTTTCTTCCTAGTTCTTCTTAGTCTGGAAGCTCCACAGAAACCTGTTCAGCATCATAACAACATGCTGCACATCAAACCCAGGTCTTCCGCATGAAGGCGAGACTTCTACCACTGAATCACCAATGTCCCCCTGCTTTGGGAATATATTAGGAAAAACACCCAGGCCACACTGGAACTCTTACTTTCTCCAGAGTCTGCCTGTAAAGTAAACTGTGTCCAGGAATTTCTTTGCCTGTAGCAGTCTCTTACAAGCACATCAGGCCGGGAGAATTCTGACTAAGGCATGTGATAGGCATTCAATACATGCCGTCTCCTTCCCGTCCTTTGGTTCAGGTACATCTCTTGAACTCTTCAGAATCCCGGGGAGATTCCTTGACATTTGACTGAATTCACAGGGAGTTCCTCAAAGCACCATACCAATAATTGATGGAAATTCCATAAATTGTCTGCCCTGGTTTCCCTGCTGGGCCCTTCAGCTGCTAAATTATTATAGTCCCATAGTCGGAGTTGGAGCTCCAAAACTGGGAACTTCTGTCACCAGTTCAGCTCCAGGGAATAATATTTCTGGTTTTAGGTCAGTCTTATAACAAAAACTGTAAAACCCCCAGCAGAATATGGAGGCAACATTAGCACTCTGGGGGGCCATTCCAACTGCCTGCATTCAAGTCTGTGGTCTCCAAGCACAGAAAATAATCCTGAATTAGATGTGTTCTTATAATCTGGGGAAGGCCTTTTGGAACAAATAGTGTCCCAAATTGGTTCCATAATTAAGGTATGCAGAACTCGGCTTCAAAGATCCCTTACGTCTGTTTTAAGGGATGCTGTTAGTGAGCAGATAATTGTATATAGTAGCTGTAGAGCCATTAGAGGAGCTTAATCTACACAGAAAGCTTTGGATATTAGGAGATTCTGGGACATTGCTTCTACGGTAATGTCTCATCTGCAGATATTACCCCAAATGTGCACTTTTCCCCATTATATTTTATTTTTTAAAGCCAGAGTTTGCATTTGGGTGCAGTTTTGTAACAGGATGAATAGGTACCCAAAAGATACTTTGATAGCTATGAAAGGTAAAAACATAATGAGAAAAATAATAAAGATTTCAAGGATACAGTTCTCATGACCTGTTACACTTATGTGTGGTGTTGAAACGCAGTCCCATGGTGTTTCTGGAGAGGGAATATGCTGTTTTGTTTAGCTTCAGCCATGTGCTGGACACTGTATTAGGCCCTTTAACTTATCCTCGCTAAGTCAGGATAGTAAAACAAGTTGCTACTGAGTAGATTCCGACTCACAGTGACCCTACGTGTGTCAGAGTAGAACGGTGCTCCGTGGGATTTTCAATAGCTGAGTTTTTGAAAGTGGATCACCAGGCCTTTTTTCTGAGGCATCTCTGTGTGGACTCACACCCTAACCTTTCAGTTAGCAGCCGAGCAAATTAACTGTTGGCAGTTATCCCAGTCAGGATAGCAGGAGGTTAGAAATTCAAAATGGGCCTGGGAGTTTTGCTTCCCCTAAGGGTTTTAAGTGAACAGATTAAACATGGGACTATGATGAGGAGAAAAATAGCGAGGATGAGTATTTCCTCCTGGACAGTCCACCTCCAGCCTGTATGAACCAAAAATCTTTCTTCTTGACTTGTAATAAGTATGCTCTTAATAATCATTCTCGAGCAATTGAAGAGTAAAACAAAATCACCCCCAAGCAGTGACAGGGTTAATGGGGAAAAAAAGGAATCCAAATTCTTTGCTCAGCCACTTTAAGCAGTAAAGGGATTATTTTGTGTGTGTGTGTGTGTGTCTACTCATGTTCAAGTCCACCGCCTCCCC
>NW_004444048.1:2646408-2679423 GCF_000243295.1 Trichechus manatus latirostris | reverse complement strand
CCCCCCCACTTTACCTTTTACAGTCTAATCTCTTGCATAACGGACCACATACAAAGACTTGGTTAAAAAACCTTCTGCCAGCCTGTTGCAATATTTATAAAGCCCTTGCTTTTTAACACACTGTGAGAAGGGCTTAGTAAAACAAAGGACATCATAATTTATTGTTTTAAGATTATTGATTCAATAAATTAACAATAATTTCCATGAATGGTAGGAACCCTGGTGCCATAAAAGTTTATTTATTTCTACCTTAACTAGCATTGATTAGAGTATTCAAATTGTCCCAGCACTCTATAATCGCTCTTTATATGTGGAATGCCCTCTGCTGTGCAGGAGACAGTAAAATAAACATTCAACTAGAAGTGACAATGGCTCCTTTAAAAACCAGAAACACTGGATCTTTTTTTTTTTTTCCTTCAAGAGGGAAGGAATAGTTCAGATAGTGCTTTTAATATGAGCCGTGTGTGTGCAGAGCCCTGCTCCCTGATACATTGCAAGGACATAGTTTTAAGACGCTATTGCAATTATTAGCAAACAGGTAGGTTATAAATGGTGATATTTATATCCCATACCTCAGACAAAGAGATCTTTTTGTTGTTGCTGTTTGGGTTTAAAGTAGCATTATAAATTGCATTTAAGAATTGGGTAGATTTTTTTTTTCCATGCGCGTACTGTTTAAGGGCTTTTGTTCCACAAGTTGTGACTAACCCTTCAAGGTGACTTGGTGAGGGCATTGTAAAACTGTTAATAACTTGAACAAACAGGTACTGCTCTTTATTCCACAGTCACAGGGCAGATTAGTTTGAAGAAACTGCCTGAATAGACGAGAACAATGGGCAAGCTAGTTCATTAGGCTCCATAGACCTGCATGTGGGTTTCTCCTGTCCTCAGGCTCAATTCTCCTTTAAAACAAACAAACAAACATAACCCGTTGCGGTTGAGTCTATTCTGACTCCTAGCAACCCTATTCTCCTTTAGAGGGCACCAATGTGATAGGGTCGTCTTTCTCTGTCACGTATTCCCCCGTACTGTTTCTTCCTCTCTTTGACATCTGGATAACACGTTTACCTCTAAAGCTTTACTGCAATATTTTCCAGGATGATTCTTTGTTTTCCACAAACAAGAACTCTCCATGCTGAAATATAATTTAGAACCAGGCATTTGCAATAATTAATAAAATGAACTGAAATAAAATAAAATAAACCTCTTAGTAACCAAAGGCTTATGATTTACATAGGCTTTAAATGATTGTTGGTGTTAAATTGTTTCTCAGAATGCAACTCAGGAATTTGAAGTTGTCAGATTAACTGCTGTATTTACTGGTCTGTTTGATTAGGTGAGGATGGTTTATATTCCCTCTTGGAGACCTAAATAGCAACCATTTCCTACCAAAACAGCACTGAGAACAAAGGCCCCATTCATAGGGCAGTGGGTAATGCTCCATAGGCCTTTGTATCTGAAACAGCATGGTTACTAAGCACCTCTCAAAGGAAAAGGTGCAACTAATTTTTTAAATGTACACGTAATAGGCAGAAAAAGAATCGCACTGAATACCAGCAAATACATTCCATTAAAAATGAATGGAGTTTTTTGTATGGATGGCCCTCTTTCCAAGACCGTAATACAAAAATACTGTGGTCATTTCTGAAGGACATCAGACAGTGGGAAAGCAATATTGGCAGAGGTAATCTGGTCTCATCATTTTAACTACTCACGAATGCTCTCAGGATTAATATTCTTTAAGTCAATAATCATCATTTTGAGAACCTTCCACAGGCCAGGCTCCGTATGGGCACTGGGGCATAAAGGCGAATAACACCACTTACCCCCACCCCCACACACCCACTCCCCCCTCCCACCCCAATCCTTAGTCCTGCAGTTAACATTCTAGAGCCTGGAAAATATCATGGCATAGATTATTTCAATGAGACAGATGGAGTAGAGGGGAAAGAAGGCTTCTTGGAAAAGATGACCCCTAAGCTGAGTCCTAAAGAAAGGGGTTAGGGCAGAAATTCCAGGTAAAGGTGATTATACCAACAGAGATTGGGAAATATCAGGGTTTGTACAGGAAGCTACAGGGACACTGTGGTTCAATGGTAGAATTCTCGCCTTCCATGTGGGAGACCCCAGTTTGATCGCTGGCCAATGCACCTCATGTGCATCCACAACCTATCTGTCAATGGTGGTATATGAGTTGCTGTGATGCTGAACAGGTTTCAGGGGAACTTCCAGACTAAGATAGACTAGGAAGAAGGGCCCAGTGAGCTATTTTCAGAAAATCAGCCAGTGAAAACCCTCTGGATCCCAAAGTTGCACTCCCCAACCAATTGTGGGGATGATACAGGACCAGACATCATTTCTTTCCGTTGTGTATGGGGTTGCCATGAGTTAGGGCCAACTCAATGGCCGCTAACAACAACAACAGAAAGTTACAAGAGATTCCTGTGGCTAGATCATCAAGTGTAGGCTGGGACTGAAAGAAGATGAGAAGAGGAAGGAGAAAGCTGGGTCCACAGAGCACCTCCTGCACCAAGCTAAGTAGTTTAGACTTGATCCTGTAGGAGACAGCCTTTGAAGCCTTTGAAGCTGGAGGGAGGCAGATAAAGTCAGTTAGTCTGCACAATTCAAGCACCGAAGTAATTAATCCATCAGTTGTGCATTTAGGGTAGAGTCCCATAGCAATCACATCTCACTAGCATATATTTTCTCTTTAAATTAATTTTATTATGTTTTAGGTGAAAGTTTACAGTGCAGATTACTTTCTCATTCAAAAATTTATACACAAATTGTTTTGTGAAATTGGTTGTAATCCCCTCCTTGTATTAGCACTCTCCCCCTTTCCACCCCAGGTTCCCCACGTCCATTCATCCAGGTTTCCTGTCCCTTCCTGCCTTCTGGTCTTTGCTTTTGGGCAGGTGTTGCCCATTTGGTCTTGTACTTGGTTGAACTAAGAAGCACATTCCTCACATGTGTTATTATTATTTGTTTTATAGGCCTGTCTAATCTTTGGCTGAAAGGTGGACTTCAGGAGTGGCTTCAGTTCTGAGTTAGCAAGGTGTCTGGGGACCATTGTTTCGGGCATTCCTCCAGTCTCTGTCAGACCTGTAAGACTGGTCTTTGTGAATTTGAATTTTGTTCTACGCTTTTGTTCCTCTATGTCACGAACCCTCTACTGTGATCCCTGTCAGAGTGGTAGTATATATTTTCTTGATTTGCCTTTCCTCAATTCATTGTTTACACTTTGAATTTACCAGATAGTCACTTTGCGTGGAAACTTAATTCATCATTCTTTAAGAGAAGTCATTTGTTACTCACAAAAACACACACCAATCACATTGTTAAAGGATTTTCAAACGGTTAAATATGTGATAACTCCAGCTCTGAAGCATTTAAGGAGTCCCTGGGTTGTGTAAATGGTTAATGCACTCACCTGCTAACCAAAATGTTGGAGGTTCAAGTCCACCCAGAGGCGCCTTGGAAGAAAGACCTGTGGATGTGCTTCTGAAATATCATCCATTGAAAACCCTGGAGCACAGCCATGGAGCACAGTTCTATCTGACACACATGGGGTTGTCCTGAGTGGAAATCCACTCAACAGCGACTTGATTTTACTGGTGGTTCAGTGATTAAGCACTCAGCTGCTAATCTCAAGGTTGGCTGTTTGAACCCACCAGCGGCTCTGCAGGAGAAAGATGTGGCAGTCTGCTTCTGCACAGATTTACAACCTTGGAAACCCTATGGGGCAGTTCTACTCAGCTCTATATGGTCGTTATAAGTTGGAATTGACTCCACGGCAAGGGGTCAGCAGGTTTAGCCTTGGAAAGTTTAAAGGAAGCTCAGCAGCACCCCCTAGAGTAATGGAGGTAATGTAAAATTATACAATATAGGGTTTGGCTCCCCCATCTCAGCTGCCATATTCTGGCAGCATTTTTCCTTTAAAATTCATTAAGATGAAGTTGTATTTAGGTATACCAAATGCTCTTACTGTTACATATATTGGAAAAACACATTTTCTTCACATATTGGGTATGTCATTCAGAAGTAAAAGATTTAACTTTTTGATCCCAAACTGATTGCTTCAGTTAGCAGAGTGGCTTGGCAGGACAGCTGTATGCATTAGCCAAGACTCTAGATTATTACCTTCTGGAGTTGAACCATCACTTTACTGGGAGAGCTACATATTGGGGTGGAATGAGGGAATCTGCATATTCATCAAATCTGGACAGCAGTCCTTTACCTCTATCCCTCTGTTTTTGGCACTTGGTGGTGCAGTGGTTAAGATTTTGGCTGCTAACCAAGAGGTCAGGAGTTTGAATCCACCAGCCACTCCTTGGAAGTCCCGTGGGGCAGTTCTACTCTGTCCTATAGGGTCACTAAGAGATGGAATTGACTCCACGCAATGAGCTTGGTTTTTGGTTTTATCAGGATAAGGATCATCCAGGGTGCTTGTTAGGTATGTAGATTACCAACATGTCCCCTGGTGATTTTGATTCAGTGGATGTGATTTTGGGCCCAGGAATCTGTTTTTGCCAAGCACTCCAGGTGTTCCTAATCTTCAGGAAAGTTTGAGAAACACGGCAAAATTGATTAAGTAATTTGAGTAAAACAGCATTCTTCAACTCACTATATGTTATTAAGCTTTAAATGGAACGGTTAAGGCCTTACTGAGCATCAGAATAATGAGGAAATGGTTGGGGTTATACATTCTATAATTTTGCAAGCCACTTTAGCAGAAAGAATGAGGGCAGTATAAAAAAGTAACCATGCCAACTTTTTATTGGTTCTCAGATTATTTCACTAAAGTAAGTATTGCCAATTAGACTGGGTTAAAAAAAATGTGGGCCAGGCTATAATACTTTCCTTTCATTACAAAGTAAAATACATTTGTTATTGGTGCTTCAATTAATGAAAATAAGTTCTTTGTTTCTTCTACATGTACTTTATTGCCTGCTTATGACAACGAAAGTCATATTTTGGATCCACGGCACCTGCCATATAATCTTCCTCATCTACATCATCTCTCCACACAAATCAGTAAAAAATAAAACTCATTTAAGACACAACAACATGCTTTCCAGCAAAGGTTTTTAAACTATTTTTGCAGCAGCTAAACACACTGTCAAGAGGAAAAAATATATATATATAAGAGTTAGGAGCAGCCCAACAGGCTGCTAACTGAAAGGTCAGCAGTTCAAACCTACCAGCAGCTCCACAGGAGAAAAGACCTGGCTATCTGCTCCTGTAAAGATTACAGCCTAGGAGACCCTATGGGACAGTTTGGGCAATTCTATCCTGTCCTATAAGGGTTGCTATGAGTCGCAATCAACTCGACAGCACACAGCAACATGTTTTTAGCAAGGGCAAGGGAGGGGGTGTTCCCAGGGGAGTGGGAGGAAGGGGGACGCCCAGAGGGTCTTCCCAGCCCCAATATACTCCCAAAGTAGCTCATTTCCAAGCCTTGCCTCCTCTATTCCTTCCTCTGACCTGCACCAATCAGCTGTTATTTATACCATCCTAATTCACCAGCCTCCCTGGGGTAGTGGGCAAGAGTTCAAGGCATTAGGTAACAAAGAGTTGATGTTATAAGAAGAAGGGTATTTTGGTAACTCCTAAACACCCAAGAGGGTCCCTGGGTGGTGTAAATGGTTAAACGCTGGGCTATTAACTGAAAGGCTGGCGGTTTGAACCCACCGGGGGGTGGGGGGGGCGGGACTGGAAGAAAGGCCTGGTGATCTACTTTGAAAGGTGACAGCATCGAAAACCCTGAGGAGCACAGTTCTACTCTGACGCACATGGAGTCAGACAGCAACTGGTTTATTTATTTACTCGGTTTAAACCCTTTCATAGAATGAATAGAACAGTTTGAAAACCACTGCTGGAGTGTTTCCTCAAGGATGATAGCTTTGGTTAATTAAGTCCACAAACAGTGCCTACCACCTTTCAGATACTAACCAAAGGTTTATTTCAGGATGTTTTCATCGTGTGTTATCATAGACATTTTAAAAGAGTTTCTATCATTTCACAAAGAATTATTATAATTTTAAGAAAGCACTTAGGAGATGTGAATGGAAACGAAAGAGGACGTTTCTGCTTAACCGGTAAAGTGTGCGTGTCCTTTCAGAATAACGTCCCACCAGTAACGGTGATCTCCTTGCTTGGTGTGTGGGCAGTCTCTGGTGTGCAGCAAGATGGACTGGAATTAGAAGGCACGGCTGTTTCTGTTTAACTTGCTTTGCACAGTGAGGTCTGCAGGTAGGCACTCAGCAACAGCTGCCAATCTTAGCGTCCAGAGATGTGGTTGTGATCAGTCATCATATTATTAAATGATTCATCTCATAGTAAGTGATCACAATTTCATCATTGGCTTCTTCTGATAGATGCACAATTCATATAGACTATTGGAACTATATTCCCTGCGTGCTGTGATTTCATTTGCAATGCCACTCATAGTGGGAAAAATATGCCACACTTTTTTAAGCAAACAGGCTTCTTTTCACAGTGGACAGAGAATACTGTTAAACAGAGGAAACACAGTATCCCTTTTCATAGTAAGAGATCAAATGTCTGCAGAAGAGTTTAATTTATACTTCTCCATGTGCCAAAGCCCAGTCTGACACATAGCAGCATTTCAGTTCTTTCAATAACGTCATAGTTTCCACCCTGGATGACTTCATCCCTTTTAAAATAGAATAAATGGAATTCCACATTATACTATGGGTTGCAATTATAGAGAATTAAAAGACGTACAGTGCTCAACACATTAAATAATTGTAACACTGAGCTGGGAAAATAACATTACTGCAGCAAGTTCTTGTTAGGTATTATTTGGTAAAAAGGTTTTGCTCAGGCTTTCCAGGAGAGTAGGAGACAAGTATTGCCGTAGTGGCCAGGAAGTAAATTCTATGCCAAGCTTGCTCAAAGTTTTCCCTTTTGAAAACACATGCAAGCATTAAGTTACATCAGAGGTGTGACTTGAACTCTTTTTTAAAAATTTTTTTTATTGTACTTTAGATGAAGGTTTACAGAACAAATAGTTTCTCATTAAACGTCAGTACACATATTGTTTTATGACATTGGTTAACAACCCCACAACATGTCAACACTCTCTCTTCTCGACCTTGGAGGACCTTTTTTTTTTGGTGAAAATATACTTAGCCAAAGTTACACCATTTTGAAAGTTTTTGCACGTACAATTTAGTGACATTGATTACATTCTTCCAGTTGTGCTGCTATTCTCACTTTTCCAAATTATTCAACCACTAATATCTTCAACTCACTGCCCCCTAGGATTCCCATCAAACCTTTTGAGTTGCTGTTGTCAATTTGATCTCACATAGATAATTCTCTCTCTTTTTTTTTTTTTTGGACCTTAGGTGAAGGTTTGGAGAACAAATATTTTCTTATTAAACAGTTAGTACACATATTGCCCTATGACAATGGTTAAGAACCCCAACATGTCAACACTGTCCCTTCTCAAACTTGGGTTCCCTATCATGAGCTTTCCTGTCCGCTCCTGCCTTCTAGTCCTTGATCCTGGACTGCTGTGCCTCATTAGTCCCATTTGGTTTTACGGGGCTGTCCACTCCCAGGCTGAACAGTGAACCTCGGAGATAACTTCACAGTGAGCGAAAAGGGTGTCTGGGGGCCATACTCTTGGGGTTTCTCCAGTCTCCTTTAGGCCAGTAAATCTGGTCTTTTTTTTGTGAGTTAGAATTTTGTTCTACATCCTTTTCCAGCTCTGTCCAGGATCCTCTATTGTGATCCCGCTCAGAGCAGTCAGTGGTGGGCACCATCTAGCTGTACTGGACTCAGTCTGGTGGAGGCCTTGGTAGCTGTGTTCCATTAGTCCTCTGGACTAATCTTTTCCTTGTGTCTTGTTCTCATCATTCTCCCTTGCTCCCGAAGGGGTGAGACCAGTGGAGTATCTTAGATGGTTGCTCACAGGCTTTTAAGACCCTAGACGCTAGTCACCAAGGTAGAATGTAGAACATTGTCTTTATAAACTGTGTTATGCCAGTTGAGCTAGATGTTCCCCGAGACCATGGTTCCCACAGCCCTTTATCCAGCAATTCAGTCCCTCAGGGAGTTTGGATGTGTCTATGGAGCTTCCATGACCTTTCCTTGTACAAGTTGTGCTGGTTTCCCCTGTATTGTGTACTGTCTTACCCTTCACCAAAATTACCATTTATCTATTGTCTATTTAGTTCTACCCCCCACCCCTCCCATCCCTTGTAACCAACAAAGATTGTTTCTTTTTGTGTGTAAACTTTTACATGAGTTTTTGCAGTAGAGGTCTCATACAATACTTGTCCTTTTGTGATTGACTTATTTCACTCAGCCTAATGTCCTCCAGTTTCATCCATGTTATGAGATGCTTCACAGATTCATCACTGTTCTTTATCTTTGCATAATACTCCATTGTGTGTATGTACCATAGTTTGTTTATCCATTCATCTGTTGATGGACATCTAGGTTGTTTCCATCTTTTTGCTATTGTGAACGGTGTTGCAATGAATATGGGTGTGCATACGTCTATTAGTGTGATGGCTCTTATTTCTCTAGAATATATTTCCAGGAGTGGTATTGCATTTTGTAGTGCTTTTTTTTTGTGGTGCTGACAGTATCTTTGTTCCTCTTACTCTCCTGTGCTGAGTTCCTTTTGTTTGTGGTTTTTTTTTTTTTCATTTCTTCTGTTTTTGTAGGTTTTGTTTTTACTGAGACTTTATGTTTTTCTTCTTTATTTTGATGAGGAGGTTTGTTAACTTTCTTTGTGGTTACCTTGGAATTTACCTGTATCTTCCTAGATTTGAACCAGTCTATTATTACTTGCTATCGCCTTGCCTTCCTCTCCATTAGAAGGTTCTATCCCTACACTGTTTGTTCTATCTTTTATTGTTCTGATGCTGTTGTCATTTACAGGTTAACCTCTCTGGTTCCCTGTTGTAATTCTTTTGGTTTTGGGTAGTCTTAAGAGTTCACTTCCTAGGTTGGTATCTGGCTAGTACAATCCTGTGTCCTGTATTCAGCCTGTGGTCTGATGTTGTTTGTTCTCAGATCAAAGGACTCCCTTTAATAAGTCTTGTAAGTTTGGTTTGGTTTTTACATAGTCCCTTTATTTCTGTTTATCTGGAAATGACCTAATTTCACCATTGTATTTGAACGAGAGTTTTGCAGGATATATTATTCTTGGCTGTAAATTTTTTTTCTTTCAAGGTTTTATATATGTCATCCCATTGCCTTCTTGCCTGCATGGTTTCAGCCTAATAATCCAAACTTAGTCTTACTGTTTCTTGTCTGTGTGTAACTTTTTGTTTTTCTCGAGCTGCTCTCAGGATTCTTTGTTTGTCTTTGGTTTTTAGTGAGTGTGATTATGATATGCCTTGGTGATTTTCTTTTGGGGTCTGTCCTATATGGGGTTCATTGAGCTTCTTTGATGGTCAGCTTTTCATCTTTCATGATATTGGGGAAGTTTTCTGTCAGCAATTCTTCAGTGATCCTCTCTGTGTTTTCTGTTTTCTCCCCCTATTCTGGAACTCCGATCAATCACAGATTTTTGCTTTTGATTGTATCCCACATAATTCTCAGGGTTTCTTCATTTTTCTTCGTTCTTTTCAGAGTTGTAGTCCAAGTGTTTGTCTTCAATTTCACTGATCCTATCTTCCATTGTTTCAAACCTGCTCCTCAGCCTTCTATGACACTGTTCATTTCTGAAATCTTGTTGTTTATCTTTTGGATTTCTAATTGTTGTTTTTATATGTTTTCTAGTTGTGAATTTATTTTGGCATTTTATTCCTGTATTATTTTCTTGAATTCTTCCATTTTTTTGTCTGTATTTTCCATGAATTTGTCTGTTTTTTCCTCATTTTTGTCTGCTTTTTGCTTAAACTTTTGGATAATTCTGAATATCAGAGATTTGAATTCCCTATCAGTTAGGTCTAGTGCTTTTTCTTCTACTGGAAGGTCATCTGATGTTTTATTTTGGATGCCTACTGGAACCATCCTGTCCTGTTTTTGTAAATGTTTTGATATTGTCAGTTGTCTTCAGGGCATTCGGGGGTTATTTTCCTCGTTTATTGATTGTAGATTTATTTGTTTCGTCCTGCTTTTTTGTTTCATTTGGTTATGTCTGAGCAGGCGAGCTGTGCGTTCTTTGTTGTTTGCTCATCTGTGGGCACGATACTTTTCACTTCCTTCTCCAATGGGCATAGTCAGTCACTCAGGTATGGTACAACAGTGCAGGTCCAGCTGAAGGAGAGTTGCTGAGATAGGTTGTTTGTGGCATGTACTAGGGCTGATAGTGCAGATCAGGAATCAGTGCAGGGCAGGTTCCAGTAGGCTGTGCCTATGCTGCTTGGGAGTGTGATGTTCAGTGCATGGTGCAGGTAGGCAGGAAGGAGGGAGTAGATTTTGATGTGTGGAGCTAAGATGGTTATGAGAAAGATGAGATAGAGGAGAGAGGAACAGAAGCCAAAAACATACACTCAAACAAAAAAGAGTGCTAAGGGAGCTTCCTATTGGAGCAGAGAGATGAGAGACTGAGAAATGAGGAAAAACAAAAATGAAAAAAGAAAAAGGGTAAAAGAAAAAAAATGAATAAATTGAGAAACTGGAAATGAAGAAAGACAAAAAGGGAATAAGAAAGAGAAGAAAACAAAACAAAGAAAGAAACAAACAAACAAAAAAACCAAAAATAGGAAAAAAGAAATGCCCCCAGCGATGTCCCTGTGCATCTGTGCAGAGTAAGGGAGTAGCTTCCAAGCCACGTGGTACTGCCTGGCCAGAAGGGGCTCCTATGCCGAGAAAAGAAAAAGAAAACAAACAAACAAATCAAAACAGAACAAACAAACAAACAGAAAATCCCCGGGAATCCCAGCAGCGTGGCGATACAGGCTGGAAAGCAGTTTCTCAGTGGAGCAGTGTTTCGCAACCTTTCACGAAGAAGCAAAGATGGTGTATGGAGCCAGGTATTTCAGAGAAAGGAATGGGAGGTGGTGAGAGGTAAGGAAGAAATCTGAAAAAGAGGAAAAAAGCAACACCAGCAGCCAACAAAAGGCAGTCAGGGAGCCGGCCAGTGTGGGCGGGTGAAATCCAAGTGACACCGGGGTGCTCCCCGGCCAAGAGACTGTGGCGGCAGGAGGCAGAGGAGGCCGAATAGGGGTGAAGAAGGGTGGGGGGATAGGAGAGCATATATCGTTGGTTACTGGTTGTTCTGTCTCCTTCTGGAAGCTCCGTGAAGCTGCTTTTTCATACTCCCTGTTCGCTTATTTCCGATAGGAGTCCAAGATGGCAGATCCGTGCTGCGGTAACTGATATGGGACCTCTGCAAGTATCTCTCCTCGCTCTTTGTTCTCGGTCAGTTTCTTATTCCATTCGGTGCTTGGCTGAGTTCTTTATCTTTTCATTTGATGCATAGGGTTTCAGGATTGACGTGTAACTCTGTTTGACTTAGTTTTTCTGATCTTTGCTGTGGAAGGACAGCATGGTGCTTCTGACTATAGCACCACGTTGCCTGGAAGTCCTGCGACTTGAACTCTTCAGTAGTGACCACCAGCTCTGCTGTGTGATTCTCTCTGGTTTTAATGCACTGGTGATGGAGACTTCACTGAAGTCCAGGAGCCCACAGATCAGGACCACCTCACATTTGGGCTGGATGCATTAGAGTTTGGGAAGAATCCTGTTCCATTTCCCTCAGCCAAAAGAGAACTCTGAGGTTGAAATATGATAGCATACTCTATGAATGGCCTAAAATGTAATCATTGTACACGGTGCTGACCTGTTTTTATAACAACAAGAGTTTGCTTATTGGTTTATACATAAATTACCTGGAAGAGACAAAGCTATGGTGGTCAAAAGGAAAAGGGAGGCAGAATGTTCTCTGGAAAACCTTTTCTTTACAACTTACTTTCTGGCTGACTATTGACCTTATTTGTATAGTTTTCTAAGTGAAGTAATTTGATGTGTTTCCAGAACAAATGAATATACACATGAGACCTGCCTGCAATGGGTATATTACACATAAGCCTTCTGTCGATGAACGATGAAAATAGAATATTTTCATTCTGTTGTGCTCTCTTTACAATCACATTTGTGGTATTAAATGGCTGCTGTGTTGAGATTTGCATGCCTTTTAAAAAGAGCCCAGTGAGTAGGCCTTCCTTTTGGGAAGATTACTGCTGGAAAAATGGAGGTTCTGAGAGGGAGTGAGTACAAATCCATTGCAGGTGAGCCAGCACAATTTAATCACATAATATATATTATAATTTATCCCTAGGAATTCATGTTTGCTTTGAATCTGCCTACCAGATAGGCCATAATGAGACAGAAATGACTTAGAGGGGTTTCCAGTGCCTAGAGCTGAGTGTATGCTATGTTTCTGTTCACACATAATCAACAGACAAAGGAGCGGGTGGCAGCTGCTCAAAAGAGTTTTAGGGAGGGAGATGTACAGGTGGGAGCTTTTAAATCTTGACATACTGATAAGATTTCAGCATAGCTTCAAAGCTTGTTGCAAAAAAAAAAAAAAAAAAAAATGACCTACATTGCCAGTATTTCTTTGAAAATCCTAATCTGTTGCTAAAACAGAACAAACCAAGTTCTCTTTTGTGAACTTGAGTAAACACATTCTTCAGCACCATCAAAGATTGTGACAAGAAGAGGGAAGGACTTGCCTTTGTGATTCAAGAGTTCTCGATGAGTATTCTGTGCATATTTGTTGGTACAGTCATATCTTTCAAAGAACAACTCAAACCAAACAGTTTCTGGTAATCTCCAGGCTTTTAATGTCTGACAAAGTAGGGTAATGGGTTCAGTCATGTTAATCAGAGCCTTTCTGTGAGTGTAGTACCAGATCAATAGCCACACTTGCTCTTCTCTGACACCCGCTTAAATGGACGGAGTTTAGAATATTGGAGAAATAAGCATTAATAAGAAATAAGAGGGGGAAATGAAAGCAATGAAAAACAGACTTGACCTGGCCAGAGTCAATATGACTGGTCAATAGCAGAGCGGACAGTCCCACTCACTGTTTGATGTCATTTACAGAATCTGAGGCCTTTGAGTTGGTGAAAGGGTGATGAGGGTGAGTCTTGAAGCGGTGGAGAAAAATGTGTTCCACAGCAAAGAACAGAGTCCTTCCATTTATCCAGATTACAGTTATTCTTACTCTTTGTAAATGTTTTAAATGGGAAAAATAAAGCTCAGTCTTGTGTGAGCCGCTATGGTACTCTTAAAATTGAGGAAGCAAATCCAAAATGGGTTAGTGATAGAAAACAGACAGGGTGGGGTCTGGTAGGTATTTAGATGGGAAGCTAGTTAGAAATGCTGGGTGCTGGAGTTCTGGCTGCATGCTATGGATTGAACTTCATCCCCTCAAAATACATTGAAGTCTTTACCCATGGCACCTGTGAACATGACTTTGTTTTGAAATAGGGTCTTTGAAGATGTTATCAATCCACATGAGGTCATCCTGGAGTAGAGTGGGTCCTAATCCAAACTGAGGGGTGTTCTTAAAAGAAGAGGAGAAGATACACAGAGAAATAAAGAAACACACAGGGAAAATGGCCATGTGACGATGGAGTTATGCTGCAGCAGCAAGTCAAGGAATGCCTGGGGCTACCAAAAACAAAGACAAGAGAGGATCTTCCCTAAAGCCTTTATAGACAGCATGGACCTGCTGACACCATGAATTTGGACTTCCAGCCTCCAGAATTGTAAGAAATTAATTTCTGTTCTTTTGAGCCACCCAATTTGTGGTACTTTGTTATGGCAGCCTTGTTGTTGTTAGGTACCATTGAGTTGGTTCTCACTCATAGAGACACCATGTACAACAGAATGAAACACTGCCCTGTCCTGCACCATCTTCACAATCGTTGCTATGTTGGAGCCTATTGTAGGCAGCCTTAGGAAACTAATACACCACGTTTACAGCATTCTGATCTGATAGCACCGGACATAGGAAAATGGGTTCCCTGATGTCAGCAGATACTTTTCCTTATCATTGAGTATGTCGAAAATGAGAATGAGAATGGTTATAAATTCTCATATAGCAGATAAACACACATATAAACCCACTGAGTATTGGCCCAAAATTTAAAGTGAGTAAGCCATATCAAGATGAAACCAGACAAGTGAAAACAAATTCAAATAAACATTCAAAATCTGATCTATAAAAATCAATTAACAAATACATAATTGAGCTCCTACTATAATTTAACATATTGTCATGTCCTGATTAATTATTCCCCGTGATATAGTTGGCAAAGTTGTAAATACTTTTTCAGTGTTATAGGTAGAAAGATGAAACTTGAAGATCATTCTTTAAATGAATCCCACAGGTAGAACAGTAAGGGTATTTCTGTATGTATGTTGTTTCTATATTACCTTTACACTAAAAGGTGCTTATGTCACAGCAACTATCTCTTTGGGTATGGGTGTGTATGTTTAGAGCCCTGGTGGAGCAGTGGTTAAGAGGTTGGCTGCTAACCAAAAGGTCGGCAGTTCAAATCCACCAGTCGCTCCTTGGAAACCCTATGGGGCAGTTCTACTCTGTCCTATAGCGTCGTTATTAGTTGAAATAGACTTTTTTACACATATACATAATTTTCTGTTACACATATACACACGCATGCATACACATGCACACATGCATGGGATATGAACTAGACTTCTATTGTGATAAAACTAATCAATAGATTTTTTTTTAGTACCTACTATGCACCAGGCCCTGGGATATTATAATGGACATGATAGACATGGTTTCTCTTGTGTGCAAATTGGAGCTTATATTCTGGTGAAGAAGATGGGTAAATAAACAGACAAATAAGTAAAATGGTTACAATTAGTGTAATGTTATGAAGTTAAGGGAAAGAGGCTAAAAATAGAGAATAGAGAGATGTACTTTAAATAGATTAGTCCAGGTGGCTCAACAGTTAAGCACTCGGCTGCTAACCAAAAGGTTGGTGGTTTGAATGGATCCAGAAGCTCCGTGGCACAAAGACCTGGTGATCTGCTTCCGTAAAGATTACAGCCTAGAAAACCCTATGAGGCAGTTCTAACCTGTCACAGGGGGCCTCTATGAGTCAGAATCCACTCAATGGCACTAAACAACAAAACTTTAAATAGAGTAAACGAGGAAGGATGTCTCCAAGAAGATGTTTAGCCTGAAACCCAGAAGTTGAGAAGAGCATTCCAAGCAGGTAAAACTCATTTGAAGCATTTGAGGCAGGAAGGACTTGGTACATTCAAAAACTCAGATACTAAAATGGTCGGGGCATACTGAGCAAGAGGCAGGGTGGTGTGAGTCGAGACTGGGGAGGCAAACAGGCCCTCACAGGCCATAATAAGGACTTAGGATTTTATTCTAGGCACTATGGGAAGACATTGAGCAGTGGAGTGACATCAGAAAAAATTTACATTTTAATCAGATGATTATTGCTGCTGTTCAATCATGGCTTGGAGAGGGGTAAGAGAAGAAGAGATGAAATCAATTAAACTTAAAATAGTCCAAGCAAAGAGATAAAGGTGAAGTAGTCTAAGGTAGAGGCAGAAGAGATATAGAAAAGCAAATGACATGATGAATTTTGGAGACAGATTTGACAAGACTTGCTGTTGTATGAATGCGGGGGATAAGGAAATGGAACAATCAAGATGACACCTACATTTCTCACTTCTGTAACTGAGTAATTGGTGGCACTATTTAATGAGGAGAAGACTTGGGCTTATGATGGAGGAAGAGGTTTGAAGAGGAAATCAATAATTCTATTTTGGATTTATTAAGTACAAAAAATACGCTGGCCTGTTTAAATAAGTAATGTTGTGTGTGAGTGTGGGCCTCAGAAGCGAGGTTTATATTAGAGATGACCATCTTGTTGTCATCAGAATTAAAATGGCTTTTAAACCCTTGGAAATAATGAGACAGCTGAGGAGATTATTTAGAGAAGGGGCTTCCCATTTGAGCCCTGACTTCTATTTAGAGATTAGTTACAGGAGGAAGAACCAGCAAGAGAAAGAGAAGCAGTAACCAGTAAAGAAAAAGGAAAATCAAAACAATGTGGTATCCCAGAAGCCAAGAAAAAGAGATAATTTCAAGACATAGGCAGTAGTTACCTCTAACAAATACTTCTGCAAGATTGCCTATATTGAGGATAGAGAATTGTCCATTGGATTTGGAATCATGGAGGTCACTGATAACTTTGATGAGTAGTCATGCTCCTCTATTGAAAATAATTGGGGCAGAAATCAAAATGCAGAAAATTAAAGTATAAATGGGAGGTGAGGAAGTGCAGACCAATGTAGATAGAAGATGCTTTTGAGAAATTCAGATATGAAGAATAGCAGAAAAATAGGGTAATAAAAATAGGGTAAAAGTGATTTCACTTTTAATAGTAGATACCAACCATGTATGTTTCTTGATAGCATTAACTTTTGATGAATAAGGAAGTATGATTGAAAGACCCACGAAGCAACACATAGATTGAAGAGGAGATGGAATCAAGAGTACACATGGATAAGTTGAATACAGATTGTAATATGAATCATATGAAAGAAGAAAAAAACCCCACAATAGACATTCTAATATACTTTCCCTTTCAAATTCAAAGCCATACCAAACAGATTGTTCAGGGTTTAGTAGAATACCTCAACCCAAGAAATGACTTGATGTCATTGTAATATAGCCTTTCAGGGAAGGAGAGACAGTTATTGAGAAAGTAATTCAAACTATAGTATTTCTTAAAAAGAAAATCTAAATGTATCTTTAATTTCCTGATTCTTCACTTGTGTGTCTGGAATGTCCAGCTGATCTGCCTCCAGATGCATAGATGGCAGAGAAGTTTCTACCCACTTTCTGTAAAAACCAGCACACTAGTTTTTGGCATTCAGAACCTCAGACTCTCCTGATTTCCTAGGATGATTTAAACATAACCATGTATTAGATAAAATTTCCATCTCCAAACTCAATGGTCAACCAATGTAGCTTTCTTCATAGCTTAAAATTGAACTTGATCTCTCATTTGGACAAAAGACAAAAACTTACTCTAAGTCAATTCAAAGTCTCCTCCACATGCCCTGGGATTTTTTTTTTTTTTTTTTTTAAAGATTTGGAGGAGTTATATAGTGCAGAGGTGTGAGGATGGAAGTGAACATATTCCCCTCTTATTCTGCGATTTGTTCACGAGATCATCTACTGAAGTGTCATTGTTTTCTGGTCTTCAGTCATTAGTCCACACAGTTTGCTGCTATAAACTCCTTATTCTTTCTAGTGCCTAGGCTTTTTGTGCCCTGAGCTTCTCTTTGGTACCAGGGAAATGTTCCACTGATGTCACACAACCCTGGCCTACAGCAGGTTCAGTGAGACTGTCTCAGGGCCTACTGTCTGGACACCTGCAGAGCCTTTTCTCCTTTGTAGTCTTGGGCTACCGGAAGGCAGAAGGCAGAGTTCTCTCTGTTCCCAGAGTCCCCAAATCTATCTGAGAATTTAGACCCACCCACTTCCAAGAGTTGGCAGTGGTCTGAGAGGTGGAAAAAACATGGAGCCCCTTTCTCTAACACTCTACCTTCCTAAGCCCTGTACTTTAGACTCCTCTCTTTCCAAAGTCAGAAGAAAATTTATTTAGTTTGAGTGCAGTCTCTTTATTTCCTCTTCCAAATCTGTGATTTATAGCCCGACCTGAACTTGTAAAAGATTTTTTTAACAATTTTATGTAGATATAATTCAGATATTATAAAATTTGCTCAGTTAAAATATATAATTCAATGGCTTTCAGTATATTCACAGAGTTGTACAATTGTCACCGCAATTTCTAACCTAAACTTTGAAATTCCAAAATCAAAGTTTTGATTCTTTTCTTTTTTTTGCATTACCTTTCCTAAGGCACTGGAAAGGTACCTGACTGGAGAGAACGACAAGCAGTAAAAGAAAATGTGCCTGGGGAAACCCTGATTAATATATTAAAATATTAGCCTGCCGCAATGCACAGTCCTCTGTGAGTCACAGCTGGACCCTGGAATGTTCTTCAGTGTGATGGAACCACTTGTATAACGTGGGGGTAGCATGATGCAAAAAGCATGGTTTATCTTAATCTTTCTCCCTTTTCCTCATTCCATCTTGTGTAATTTATAGGCTTCTCCTTTACACCATTCATCTAAATTCAGGGAATGAAGCCGCCTAGTGAAGCTATTATCAGGTCATTTATTCCATCTGCATATTTGCACAATACTACTCCCAGTTTCATCTACTTGCTGTTTTGTTCCAAATTTGAATTTTAACCCATATTCTTGCACATCCAGGTGTTGCCATGATATTGGAAGAGTGGTTTGATTTAGGTTAACAATCACCTGTGTGATAAGAATTTGTGAGGTTACCATTGGGTCAAAGCACTCCACATAGGGCTGTTATGATAATCGTCACAGCCATTTGTTGAGGGCTTGCAAAGTGTCAGGCACTAACAGATTCTTAACGTATGTTATCGCACTCACAGTAAATCTTCAGGAGCTCATGAGCCATAAACTCACCGCATGGGTATGAAATATATGTCTGAAAATGCAAAGTGGTTTGCTCAGCTTAATTATTTTCTGCAGTGGCTCAATCATGAAGCATCATAGCGAGGTATCTTGACACTACCTCTACAATTTGTTAATTTTCATAGATCTTGGCAAATCTGAGTATGGATCTAAATTATCCAGATTTATTGATTATACAACTGAAGAGCCAAAATTTCACAATACCTTTCTTACCTGGTCTCACATTACTACTTCCCAGCCACCGATATATGATTTTTCTAAAAATAATAATAATAATAAAAGCTACTTTTTTTAATGGAGCTCTGGCACTTACATTTCTTATTTTGGTTGAGAAAGAGAAATGGAAAAAGAAGTAAAAGGAAATATTGGAAAAACTGCCAGTCTAACGATGAGCATTTTCTTGGATCCTATGGAAAATTCTGGCCACATTCAGATTTTTGTTTTAGTATTGTTTTTGTCAAAGGTGAAGGCCAGTGTTTCAGGTAAAATATTTTACTCTTTGTTTTGCCAATATTTATTCTTTATGTTTGTTGTGCCTCTCTGTCATATCTCAGGATAGAAATTCCCTTATGAGCAACATGATAGAAATGCAATGAGGACTATTAAATATATTTGAATAAGGCAGCAAAATTGCCATGCAACCCATCTCAAGAGACTATCCAAAAGCGTTTATGTGTGCCCATGAATGAATCCTGCTGATACACAGTCTCTTCATTCAGTCCCTATTTCTCCCTTCATTTCATGATTAACTCCCTTAGTTTAAGTTCAGCCTCTTAGTCTCCCAGCAACCTGGATCCTAAACTTATGCCAACATCAGGAAACAAGTGCCCATAGGAAAAGTGAAGGGATGAGGACAATGAATGGGAGATACATAGGAGTGAAATTATAAACAAAAGGAAAGGTGAGGTTTGAAAGGCTTCCTTCCTGTGATCTTTTTGGAGACAGTTCCTACAGTTATACCTACGCTGTCACGGGGGCTCTGTAACTGACTATACAACGTTCACCAGTGAAAATAATGGCCAGTGCCCCTGTGGTTATTTGGAGATTATATGTGATATTTGGCAGCCTTCTAATATGGGCAGCCAGGATTCCATTTTTTACAAGCTTCATACAATGGAAAAATCCACATATTAAATTGATAACTTCTCAAGAGCATAACATAATAGTAATAATAGCTAACATTTATTGAGTGTTTGCTGTGCATTCTGCAAGAATATAATGACCTGCTGACTTTACTATTACCTCCTTTAATTCTTACAACAATCATTTGAGGAATTTTCTATGATCATCGCCATTTTTGTCAGCTAAGAAGCGAAGGTGAGTATTATCGGAGGTGAGCATTATTACTTAGGGTGCACTGTCAGTTAGAGTCTCTGGCACCACACTCTTCACCACTGTTCCCTCACTGCTTCCTCTTCATAGCTAGCTGCTTCTCATTCTGAAGAATAAAAAAAATTGGATTGTTCCTCTCAGTCAAAAACTTTATAAAAAAGTAACATAAACTCCTAGAATGGAATGTTTTTGAAAGTTCCTGTTTAATTTTCCATTTATCAGACACTTGAGTGCCACATGGAAACCCTTAAGAATGACAAACTAAAGTCTTCTGTTGGGGGAGCCAATGAAGCCATTGTCCTACCGCTCCCTGCCAACCCCGTAGCACAGCATAGTCTCATTAGAGTTTGTGGTAGGCCTGGGGTAAACTTTCAGAAGTAGAAGCACTCCTCTCTGCCTGTACTGGACCCTCTTGTGAAGTGTTAACACAAATATCATGCTGTCTAAAATATGGACTTTATTTAAAAAATTGACTTTTTTTTTTTTTATCGTTAAGTCCCTGATATTGGTGGCTTTTGGGCAGCTGAACAACTGCATATGTGTCTCCAAACATATCATAAAAAATGTGTAACTGGGGTTGGAAGTGTGCACACATCCACACACCTACTTTGCCTTATGAACATAATCTCTTATGAGTATCAAACGATTGCTGGCCAAGAGAAACAGAAATGAGAAGGTATCCAGGACAGATAAAACTGAGCTGATTACAATGGTAATATTTATACACATTTATTGAAAAATGCTCAGACTTTTTCAAAGTCATTCATTGTATTTTTTTTTTTACAGTCCCTTAAAGTATAATACACATGCAAAAAGTGTATAGATCATGACTACCATCTTGACTAATTATCACAAAGTGAACACATCCATGTAACCAGAGCCCAGGTTAAGAAACAAAACTTCACCAGGGCCCCAGAAACACCCATTGTCTCCCTCCATTTACTGCCTCCCCGCCAAGGTAATCACTCTCCTGACTTCTAATCCATAAATTCGTTTTGCTCATTTTTGAACTCCACGTAAGTGGAATCATACAGTATATACTCTTTTATGTGCTTGTCTTCTTTGGTTCAAAATTATGTATGTGTGTTTGCATGTAGGAATAGTATATTCATTCTCATTTTATTCTATTTCATTTTGTGAGTATATCTCAATTTATTTCTGTTCTGTTGTTGATGGACCCTTGGAGAGTTTCCATTTTGAGGCTAATATGAACAGCGCTGTTATGAATATTGTTGTGCATGTTTTTGGTAAACATATGTTTCTGTTTCTGTTGGGCATGAACCCATGCATAGAAGTCTTGGGATAACCACATTTATTAAAACAAGTTTCTTTCCTGTTGTATTATTATCTAATGGGTGACATTAATCCCGTGCATTTCTGACTCTATTGTTAATCTTTTCTTTTTAGTCTTGTCCCCCTCTTGAACTCTGTTTTTCTCTTCCTGAACTTCCTTTGCTTCCTAAAACAAAACTTACCTTAGGCACTGGGAAAATCTGAAGTGCACAGCTCCAAGCTCATCTTTTGAGGATGTAATAATGAGTGCGTTGTTTTAATTACTTTTCATCATGGTCCATGCTGCCTTCAAAGGTCAGTCTTTAATCCCATGTGTGCTTCGTGGGTGGATGCGGTACATGTGACCAGGAGAAGAGGAGTTTTCGACAAAATTCAATAAGATTTCTGGTCTTCTCACAATTTTTTTTTTTAGATATAAGAATCTACATTTGATTCCCTGAATCTAGTTCATTTTAATATGAGCCATTTTTATATGCAAAGGACTGCTGACACAAGCAAGTTTTATAGTACTGATTACTATGGTAACATTTATCTATAAATATAAAATCCTTTAAAGCTTAGTCTTTTATCTTTATAGAAAAAGCCCTGTTTATGTCACTTCTAAGATTCCAGCTTTAATGTAGACATGAGCTATTCTAATGCCAAACAAGATAACCTCAGTATTAGAGCCGTGTGAGCTTTGAAAAGTGGAATTTGTGCTAAAACCATTATTTTTTGTTAAAATATTAATAAGAAAATGAAAATATTTAAAGAAGCTTACTTAGGTCTAAAGCCCTAGTTTGTCGAATTCTTTCTATTGAATTTAATATTGTAAATACGTCTCGCGTTCTCTTCCCCCCAATTCATGGTTTTCCTTCATTCTTTGTGTATGTGGGTTTGTGTGTGTGTTTCTGAGCAGCAATGCCCACCAAAATGGATGTCATTGTTCATTCACCTTTTCCTTCAGTACATTTGTGGATTTTTCTTTTTCAAAATTCATGTTAAATCAGATGTGATGAAGTAATATCTTTATGTTATTATCATCACTTTTTTTTTCTTTTCCCAAAATATACCACTTTAAATAACTTTATGAGAGGAAAATACTGTAAAATGAGAGGGGAGAGGTTGTCAGTTGACACAAGGAAGGGCTGTTTATGCTTTCCTGCTTCTCAGCAGGAATAGGCAAAAGAATTTAGATTAAGTGATGGCCATGGGAAAGCTTCTGGGTCTCCTTCCTTTGAGGTACAAGTTCACCTGAAGAAGGTTTCTTTTGTCCTCATGCTTTTCTCCAGACAAACTGGAAAATCCAGAAGTTATGGGTCAGACCCAGTAAGAATCAAAGCAATCATCTTTCTCTGTCTTCACAAAAATATCTAAATTTACCATTGTTGTTGTTGTTGTATGCCCTCGAGTCGATTCCAACTCATAGCAACCCTGTATGACAATGCAGGACTGTCCCATAGGGTTTCCAAGGCTCTTTATAGAGGAACCCTGGTGGCAAATGGTTAAGAGCTCGGCTGCTAACCAAAAGGCTGGCAGTTTGAATCTACCAGACTCTCCTTGGAAACCCTATGGGGAAGTTCTACGCTGTCCTCTAGGGTCACTATGTGGCAATGGATAATCATTACAGAAGCAGATCACCAGGTCTTTTCTCCTGTGGAGTCACTGGTAGATTCGAATTGCCAACCTCGACCTTTCCGTTAGCAGCAGAGAGCTTAACCATTATGCTAAACAAAAACAAAAACTAAAAAACAAACCCCTTGCCGTTGAGTTGATTCCAACTCAAAGCAACCCTGCAGGACAGAGTAGAACTGCCCCATAGGGCTTCCAAGGAGCAACTGCCGGCTTTTTGATTAGCAACCGAATGCTTTACCACCCCACCACCAGGGCTCCATTGTGCCAGCAGGACTCCTTAAATTTATCATTATTATTTCTCAAATGTCTTCATGCCTCAAATATGTCTCTAATCCAAGAATTTCAAATTATTCCAAAATAATTACAGCCCTTTTAGCTGAAACTATCTGAGACTTTTCTAAATCTTCATTTACTAACAGCCCCCCTCATTCTTAAACATCTATAACACTACGAAACATATCACTGTGAAGTTTGCAAACAGTACCTTATCAACACAGTTTTACAGAACACAGAAATGACAGAAATAAAGAGAAAAGGAGACAAGAGATGTCTCTGCACAGAGGAAGGCATGTTACACAGCAGTGTGCATACCAGTTGTCACTGAAGAGTTAAAGTGCAACATGACAAACTCCAGAAAAACTGTTTCTCGTCATTTTCTTCAAGGATGGGACTGAGATGCCAAAAAAGTTCAGTTGTCGCAATTGACCAAATTAACACGTTAATCACCAAATTCCCACTTGTTTGTCTTACTAGTATAGAAATACAGGTTAAAAAAATACTTTGAGACACCATCAGATTAGGCATTTCTGATGTTGTCAAAACCAGCTTGAGTCTCTAGATGAATCTTCAGTCTGAAGGAAAGAGCCCATTGACAGACTGTAGCTGAAATTATTATGGCGTGATAGATTGTCGAATCATAGGGGGGTTGGAAGAGGGCCAGAAACTTATCTAGTCTGAACACCCATGTCTTAACTATAATCTTTTAGACATAGAGGGAAAAATATATTTCATAGATATTAAACAATAAAGGCCACGCAGAGTCAAATCTCTTTTCAGCATTCTCCTTTGATCTGCTGTTTTCGCTTTCCCTTGAGCACTAGGAAAAAGGATTCAGCTGTGGAATATTTTTTAATGCTGCAGACAGCAGCACATATGGAATATGTCTTGCTGTTAAGTGGTATGGACAGGACTGACTCTGGAGGGATTATGACATAAGGAATGTTCATTGGCACATTCCTGTCTTCATAATGCCACTTTGGACCCTTCTCTCCACACTCCTCCACACTCCAATCTCACTCTCCACACCCCACACCAAGGTGTGCCTCATTCCTAGGCTTAATCCAGACATAAGTTCTTTACCTGTAACGTAGAAATAATTTTACACACTTCACAGTGTTGGGAAGATTAAATGAAATAATATATATGATGTGTTTATTCCAGTACCCATCACATATTAAGGACTCAGTAATTGATAGCTATCATTATAAGCTGCTAACTGCTAAAGGTATGACCCATCCAAGGTTATTTAGAATGTAAAATGGGATTTCAAGATGGAAAAGCAATTATAGGATGGGACTGATATTTGCCTACTCAGCAATTATTTATTGGGTATCTACTGTATAGCAAAGGAGCCCTGGTGGTGGTACAGATATTTGCTTGGCTGCTAACTGCAAGATTGGTGGTTCAAACCCATCCAGCTACTCTCTGGGAGAAAGACCTGATGATCTGCTCCAGTAAAGATTACAGTCTAAAAACCCTATGGGGACAGTTCTACTCTGTCACATGTGGTCACTATGAGTCGAAATCAACTCCACAGCACCTAACAACAACAACAGTATACATCAAATTCTATGTTTGGGGGCTGGGACGAGAGGATTAAAAACACTCTTGCTTCTTAGCCTCATGGAGCTAACAGTCTACTGAAGGAAAGCAACCATGAGCGATAACCACACAAGTATGTGCATAATTGTTTCTGTAAGTTGCCATTGAATTGGCTATGACTCATGGTGACCTTACGTATAACAACAAAATATTTCCCGGTCCTACATCATCTTCACAATCGTTGGTATGTGTGAGTCCATTGTTGTTCCTATTGTGTTGTCTTAGGCTGGGTTCTCTAGAGAAGAAAACCAGTGAAGTGTATATATATGTATGTATGTATATATATAGTTGTTGTTAGGTGCCGTCGAGTTGGTTGTGACTCACAGCGACTCTATGAAACACTGCCTGGTCCTGCACCATCCTCACAATCATTGTTATGCTTAAGCCCATTGTTGCAGTCACTGAATCAATCTGTTTCTTTGAGGGTCTTCCTCTTCTTCACTGACCCTCTACTTTACCAAACATAATGTCCTTCTCCAGGGAGTGATCCTTCCTAATAGCATGTCCAAAGTATGTGAGACATAGTCTTGCCATCCCTGCTTCTAAGGAACATTCTGGCTGTACTTCTTCCAAGACAGATTTGTTCATTCTTTTGACAGTCCATAGTGTATTCAATATCCTTCACCGATACCATAATTCAAAGGCGTCAATTCTTCTTCAGTCTTCCTTATTCGTTGTCCAGCTTTCCCATGCATATGAGGTAGTTGAAAACACCAGGACTTGGGTCAGGCACACCTTGGTCTTTAAGGTGACATCTTTGCTTTTCAGCACTTTAAAGAGGTCTCTTGCAGCAGATTTGCCCAATGCAATGTGTCGTTCGAGTTCTTGACTGCTGCTTCCATGGGTGTTGATTGTGGATCCAAGTAAAATGAAATCCTTGACAACGTCAATCTTTTCTCCATTTATCATGATGTTGCTTATTGGTCCTGTTGTGAGGATTTTTGTTTTCTTTATGTTGAGGTGTAATCCATACTGAAGGCTGTAGTCTTTGGTCTTCATCAGTAAGTGCTTCAAGTCCTCTTCACTGTCAGCAAGCAAGGTGGTGACATCTGCGTAATGCAGGTTGTTAATGAGTCTTCCGGCAATCTCGATGCCCCTTTCTTCTTCATATAGTTCAGCTTCTCGAATTATTTGCTCAGCATACAGATTGAATAGGTATGATGAAAGGACACAACCGTGACTCACACCTTTCCTGACTTTAAACAACGCAGTATCCCCTTGTTCTGTTAGAACAACTCTGTTAGAACAACTGCCTCTTGGTCTATGTACAGGTTCCTCATGAGCACAGTTAAGTGCTCTGGAATTCCCATTCTTTGCAATGTTATCCATAATTTGTTGTGATCCACACAGTCAAATTTGTTTGCATATTCAATATAACACAGATAAACATCCTTTTGGTATTCTATGCTTTTAGCCAAGATCCATCTCACATCAGCAATGATATCCCTGGTTCCACATCCTCTTCTGAATCCTCCTTGAATTTCTGGCAGTTCTCTGTAGATGTACTGTTGCAACTATTTTTGAATTATCTTCAGTAAAATTTTACCTGCCTATAATATTAATGATATTGTTCGATAATTTCCACATTCTGTTGGATCACCTTTGTTTGAAATGGGCATAAATATGGATCTCTTCCGGTCAGGTAGCTGTCTTTCAAATTTCTTGGCATAGATGAGTGAGCACTTCCAGCACTGCATCCATTTGTTGAAACATCTCAATTGGCGTTCCATCAATTCCTGCAGCCTTGTTTTTCGCCAGTGCCTTCAGTGCATCTTGGACCTCTTCCTTCAGTACCATTGGTTCCTGATCTTATGCCACCTCCTGAAATGGTCGAACACCCACCAACTCTTTTTGGTACAGTGACTGTGTCTTCCTTCCATCTTTTTTTGATGCTTTCTGCGTCATTCAATATTTTCCCCGTAGAATCCTTCATTCGGTATTGCAACTTGAGGCTTGAATTTTTTCTTCAGTTCTATCAGCTTGAGAAATGCAGAGCGTGTTCTTCCCTTTTGATTTTTGATCTCCAGGTCTTTGCACATGTCATTATAATACTTTACCTTGTCTTCTCGAGCTGCCCTTTGGAATCTTCTGTTCAGCTCTTTTACTTCATCATTTTTTCCTTTCTCTTTAGCTATTCAACGTTCAAGAGCAAGTTTCAGAGTCTCTTCTGACATCCATTTTGGTCTTTTCTTTCTTCCCTGTCTTTTAAATGACTTCTTGCTTTCTTCATGTGTGATGTCCTTGATGTCATTCCACAACTCGTCTGGTCTTTGATCATTAGTGTTAGCTATTCTTGAAACGGTCTCTAGATTCAGGTGGGATATACTCAAGGTTGTTCTTTGGCGCTCTTGGACTTGTTTCAATTTTCCTCAGCTTCAGCTTGAACTTGCATATGGGCAATTGACGGTCTGTTCCACAGTCCACCACAACCTTATTCTGACTGATGATATTGAGCTTTCCATTGTCTCTGTCCACAGATGTAATAGATTTGATTCCTGTGTATTCCATTTGGCAAGGTCCCCGTGTATAGTCGCCATCTGTGTTGTTGAAAAAAGGTATTTGCAGTGAATAAGTCCTTGGTCTTGCAAAATTCTATTATGGGAATCTCCGACATTGTTTCTATCACCAAGGTCATGTTTTCCAACTACCAATCCTTCGTCTTTGTTTCCAACTTTTGTATTCCAATTGCCAGTAATTATCAATTCATTCTGATTATATGTTTGATCAATTTCAGACTGCAGAAGTTGGTAAACATCTTAAGTTTCTTCATCTTTGGCCTTAGTGGTTGGTGTGTAAATTTGAATAATAGTCATATTAACTGTTCTTCCTTGTAGGTATATGGATATTATCCTATCCCTGCAGTGTTGTACTTCAGGATAAATCTTGAAATGTTCTTTTCGATGATGAAATCAATGCCATTTCTCTTCCAGTTGTCATTCCTGGCATAGTAGATCATATGATTGTCTGATTTAAAATGGTCAATACTAGTCCATCTCAGTTCACTGATGCCTATGATATTGATGTTTATGTGTTCCATTTCATTTTTGACCATTTCCAGTTTTCCTAGATTCATACTTCATACATTCCTTGCTCCAATTATTAATGGATGTCTACAGCTGTTTCTTTTCATTTTGAGTCATGCCATATCAGCAAATGAAGGTCCCAAAAGATTGACTCCATCCATGTCATTAAGGTTGACTCTACTTTGAGGAGCGAGCTCTTCCCCAGTTGTCTTCTGAGTGCCTTCCAATCTGAGGGGCTCATCTTCTGGCACTGTATCAGACAATGTTCTGTTGCTATTCATAAGGATTTCACTGGCTATTTCTTTTCAGGTCCTTCTTCCTAGTCTGTCTTAGTCTGGAAGCTCAGCTGAAACCTGTCTGCCATGAGTGACCCTGCTGGTATTTGAATACTGGTGGCATACTTTCCGGCATCACAGCAACATGCAAGCCCCCACAGTATGACAAACTGACAGACTAGTGGGATATATATATATATATAGAGAGAGAGAGAGAGAGAGAGAGATTTATCTCAAGGAAATGGCTCACTAGGTTGTAGAGGCTAGAAACTCCCAAGTCTGTGGGTCAAGCATCAGGCTGGAGGCTTTTCCTAACTCTTGTAGCTGCAGGGGCTGACAAACCCAAGATCAGCAGGTCAGATAGCAGGCCTCTGGCTCACGGGCTGTAGAGGCTGATGAATCCAAGATTGGCAGGCAGTATGGTAGGCTTCTGGCTCAATTCCCAAGAACTGGAGGTTAGATGATGACGAGCTGGATGCAGGATCTAGAGCAAGAAGCAAGCTTTGCCAGAACATTCATACATATGCAGGCCACACCCCAAAGGAAACTCCCCTTAGAGCTGATTGGCTGATCACATCAGATCACGTCATGAAGGATGACCATATCATTATGTAACTGCCAAACTACATCATTACATAACTGCCAAATGACTGAGAATCATGGCCCAGCCAAGTTAACACACAACCTTAACCATTACATGTGTCAATTCATTTCCCTGAGGATTTCCCTCAATTGTGATAAGGGCTATGAAGGAAAAATAAAGGGAAATAGGAGCATGTATAATATGGGGATCTAATCTCAAAAGACAGAGTCCCCAGGTCAGCAAACATTTAAGGTCTCCACTACTAACTGAAAGGTTGGTGGTTTAAACCCACCCAGAGGCACCTCGGAAGAAAGGCTTGGTAATCTGCTTCTAAAAGTTCACATCCTTGAAAACCCACTGGAGCAGTCCTACTGCTCATGGGATCACCATGAGTCAGAATTGACTTGACAGCCACTGGTTTTGGTAATTTCAAAAAAGAGGGTCAGGGAAACCTGCCTGAGGAGTGACATTTAGCTGAGTTAGGCAAGGATGAGGTCATGGGATGGGCAAAGGCTGTTCCTTGCAGGGGAAATGGGTATGCCTCCTTGTGAGACTGTCCTTGGGTAAAGTGAGAGGAGTTGTAAAGAGAAGAAATCTGCCTGTGTGGGGAAACTCCTTCCCTTCTCCCCTTCCAAGCCCCTAAGAACTCAAATTTCAGGGTAGCTGGGGAAGCCACCCTGCAGTGCCCTTTAGGGTTGAATTGCAGAGGACTAGGACACTTCAAGCTGAGCTCTGGTAGCACAGTCGTTAAGAACTCAGGAAGTTAACCAAAAGGTTGGCAGTTCAAATCCACCAGTCACTCCTTGGAAACCCTATGGGGCAATTCTACTGTGTCCTACACTAGACAATGGGTTTTGGTTTTTGAGGGGCACTTCCTTTTCTCTTCACAAAGCAGACAACCACGCCCCTTTTTATCCCTTGCCTAGGAGGCATTGCATAAAATTTGGTCTATTGTCTTGCCGTGCTGACCCACCCCAGTGAAACTCAGGGGCTTCTGAAGCCAAATTTGACCTAAACACACCTTTCGATCCCAAAGCAGTGGAAACGGCAAGGTTGGCTAAACCTTATATGAGCCTGACGTTATTGTTATTTTTTAACTGAACTATGAACTGACCTTAAATTATTTCGAAGAAAACCTAGGAAACTTGTTTGAGCCAGACCTAAGTTCATGTGTTTTTTTTTAAACTAATAAACCAGAACTAAATCAGAACATTGAATTATAACCTGAGCCTAAATAATTATTTATTTAGTTTGAGCACCTGTTCTGAAGAAAGAATATTAATCACAGGGCAGTTGAAAGATTTTTCTGTTCGGATTAGCTTAAATCAGAGTCACGCTAATAGGCATGTGGGAATTTCAGAATTAGTTTTCAAATTCCTGATGACATTGTTGGCAAGGAATATGTATTTTCTGTTGTCAGTCTAGGAATTCCTTTTGTTTTCCCTTGCAATTTTTGAGTACCTCTTATCCCTCTAAGAACCAAAAAAAAAGAAAGAAATTTATGTGAAAGTTAAAAAGTAAAAATTAAAGTTTTGATTCTTTATTGGTGCTCCCTTTTGCTTTCCATCATAATTGTAGTTTATTTTAGTTCTGCTAAAGCAAAAAAGAATTTGGGAGTGTTTTATTTCTGGTCAAAAGATTCTTCTACTTGAGGAAAATGGAAAAACCAGATGAGATGTGGCAGTGTAGTGATATACAAAAACATTTTGACTGAACACACAGAGTCCATTTGAAAAAGCGCTGACTGACAGTGACAGCCCTTGTGGGTCCGAATACTGCAGTGAATAGCATCTTCCCCCTTTGCTCCTTATAAGAGCTAGTTGTACAGCATCAGTGATTTCCACTTGATGCTACTTGACTCCAGGTTTTAGATGCTGAGCCCTGGGTAAAGGCTTACAAGTTCCCCTTCTTTTGAGCTCCAGCTGAACTGAGCCATACTGCTTAATGATGACTTCTCAATTAGTAATGCTAACCAAGAAGTTTCACGTTGAGGTACTTTGTATTTCCAATGACCTGAAGTAGTTTTTTTTTTTTTTTTTTTTTTGGAACATACGCTGAGTTCTATGAAAGGCGTTTCACAGATAAATTTGAATTCAATTGCAAACAACAAAACCAGTTACACAAACACAAGCCTGCCAGTTCCCAGTCCCCTCCCCTCAGAAAGGTCTCTTACTTTGGAAGGAAAAATAATATTTTTGAGTCTACTAAGTGCCAAGAAATTTTTATATTTTGTCATTTAATACTCATAATAAATCTGCAATGTGGGTTTTATTATCTTAATTCTTCAAATAAGGAAATGGAACCTGCACTGGGTATGGTAACTTTTCCATTATCCTACAGAAAGTAGGGGGCAGAGTCAAAATTAGGCCTGTTTTTCTTACTCCATAGTTTATTTTCCATGATGTTATATACACAAATAACTCTAGTACAAAACAAGTAGCATTGAAAACCTTTTACCAAAAGCACATCAACATCACAATTGAGTCCTCCATCTCTGTCAAATGTGTTGACTTCACAGATATTGTTGTTGTTAGTTGCTGTCGAGTAGATTCCGACTCATGGTGCCCCCATGTGTGCAGAGCAGAACTGATCCGTAGGGTTTTCAAGACTGTGATAATCAGGAAGAAGATCTCCAGGTCTGTCTTCCGAGGTGCCTCTAGGTGAGTTTGAACTGACAAACTTTTGGCTAGTAGTCAAGCACTTAACCATCTGTGCCACTTAAGGAATCCACAGCAGATAGTGTCAAATTGGTTGGGGGTGCTGATAAAGTTTGACTTTAATTTCCTCTGTCATTATCTTCTATGCTAGAAAGGATCAGAACTTTTCAGGGTTAGTTAAAAAAAAAAAGAGTACCCTTCTACAAGCAACAAAATAAACAGAAATAAATGGAACTTCATCAAAATGAAAAATTTTTGTACATCAAATTGTTTTATCAAGATAGTCAAGAGACACAGAATGGGAGAAAATATTTCGGAACCATATATCCGATAAAGGTTTAATATTCAGAATATATAAATATCTCTTACAACTCAACAACAAAAAGACATCCAACCCAATTAAAAAATGGGCAGAAGACTTGAACAGACCTTCCTCCAAAGAAGATATACAAATGGCCAATAGGCACATAAAAAGATGACCAATGTTATTAGTCATTAGGGAAATGCAAATCAAAACAACAATGAGATACAACCTAACACCCAGTGGGAAGGCTATAATGAGAAAAAAAAGGAAAACAACAAGTATTGGTGGGATGTAGAGAAATGAAACCCTCATGCCTTGCTGGGGGGAATTTAAAATGGTGCAGCTGCTGTGGAAAACTGTTTGGTGGTTCCTCAAAAAGTTAAACGGAATTATCATATGATCCAGCAATTCCACTCCTACATATATACCCAAAAGAATTGAAAGTACTAACACACACAGATACACGTGCACCACTGTTTGTTGCAGCACTATTCACAATAGCTGAAAAGTGGAAACAATCTAAATGTCCATCAACAGATGAATGGATAAATAAAATGTGGTCTATACATACAATGGAATGTTAGTCATAAAGAGAAATGAAATTCTGTTGCATGCTATGATATGGATGAACCTTGAAAATATTATGACGAGTGAAGTGTCAGACACAAAAGAACAAATATATGCTGATGCCACTTATATGAAATATCTTGAATGGCAAATGCATAAAGACAAGTTTATTAGTGGTTACCAGGGGCTAGGGGGAGAGAGGAATGGGAGTTATTGCTAAAGGGGTACTGAATTTCTGTTTTGGGCGATATAAAGCTTTTGGAAATGGATAGTAGTAATACTAGCACAACATGGAAAATGTAATTAATGTTATCAAATTGTATATTTTAAAATGGTTAAAATGGCTAACTTTTTTATTTTAATTATGCTTTAGGTGAAAGTTTACAGCTCAAGTTAGCTTCTCATACAAAAATTTATACACACATTGTTATGGGACACTAGTTGTTCTCCCTATAATGTGACAGCGCACTCCTCGTTTCACCCTGGATTTCCCATGTCCATTCAACCAGCTCCTATCCCTTTCCACCTTCTCATCTCACCTCTTGACAGGAGCTGCCCATTTAATCTCGTGTATCTACTTGAATTAAGAAGCACACTCTTCACAAGTATCAGTTTGTGTCTTATAGTTCTGTCTAAGCTTTGTCTAAAGAGTTGGCTTCTGGAATGGTTTTAGTTCTGGGTTAACAGAGATTTCGGGGGTCCATGTCTTCCAGGGTCCCTCCAATCTCAGTCAGACCATTAAGTCTGGCCTTTTCACTAGAATTTGAGTTCTGCACCCCACTTTCTCCTACTCCATCAGGGACTCTCTGTTGTGTTCCTTGTCAGGGAGGTCATTGGTAGTAGCTGGGCACCATCTAGTTCTTCTGGTCTCAGGCTGATGGAGTCTCTGGTTTATATGGCCCTTTTTGTCTCTTGGGCTGATATTTTCCTCGTGTCTTTGGTATTCTTCATTCTTCTTTGCTCCAGG
>NW_004444048.1:2607750-2645890 GCF_000243295.1 Trichechus manatus latirostris | reverse complement strand
CCACCAACAGTGTATAAGTGTACCAGTCTCTCCACAACTTCTCCAACATTTATTATTTTGTGGTTTTTGGATTAATGCTAGCCTCCTTGGGGCGAGATGGTATCTCATTGTAGTTTCGATTTGCATTTCTCTAATGGCTAATGATCATGAGCATTTCCTCATATATCTGGTAGCTGCCTGAATGTCTTCTTTGGTGAAGTGCCTGTTTATATCCTTTGCCCATTTTTTAATTGGGTTGTCTTTTAGTGGTTGAAGTTTTGCAGTATCTTGTAGATTTTAGAGATTAGATCCTGACTGGATATGTTGTAGCTAAAAATTTTTTCCCAGTCTGTAGTTTGTCTTTTTATGCTTTTGATGAAGTCTTTTGAGGAGCGTAAGTGTTTGATTTTTAGGAGCTCCCAGTTATCTAGTTTCTCTTCTGGTGTTTGTGCATTATTAGTTATGTCTTGTATTCTGTTTACGCCATGCAGTAGGGCTCCTAGCATTGTCCTTATTTTTTTCTTCCATGATCTTTATCCTTTTAGATCTTATATTTAGGTCTTTGATCCATTTTGAGTTAGTTTTTGTGCATGGTGTGAGGTATGGGTCTTGTTTCAGTTTTTTGCAGATGGCTATCCAGTTATGCCAGCACCATTTGTTAAAGTGACTGTCTTTTCCCCATTTAATGGACTTCAGGCCTTTGTCAAGTATCAGCTGCTTATAGGTGGATGAATTTACATCTGAATTCTCAATTCTGTTCCATTGGTCTATGTATCTGTTGTTGTATCAGTACCAGACTGTTTTGACTACCATGGTGGTATAATAGGTTCTAAAATCAGGTAGTGTGAGGCCTCCCACTTTGTTCTTCTTTTTGAGTAATGCGTTACTTATCCAGGGCCTCTTCCTTTTCCATGTGAAGTTGGTGATTTGTTTCTTCATCTCAATAAAAAATGTCATTGGAATTTGGGTCAGAATTGCATTGTATCTGTAGAATTGCTTTGTGTAAAATTTACATCTTCACAATGTTGAGTCTTCCTATCCATGAGCAAGGTATGCTTTTCCACTTATGTAGGTCTCTTTTGGTTTCTTGCAGTAGAGTCTTGTAGTTTTCTTTGTATAGGTCTTTACTTCTCTGGTTAAATTTATTCCTAAGTATTTTATCTTCTTGGGCACTATTGTAAATGGTATTGATCTGGTGATTTCCTCTTGGAAGTTCTCTTTGTTGGTGTAGAGGCATCCAACTGATTTTTGTATGCTTGTCTTGTATCCTGATACATTGCTGAAATCTTCTATTAGTTCCTGTAGTTTTCTTGTGAATTCTTTGGAGTTTTCCATGTATAAGATCATATCATCTGCAAATAAGGATACTTTTACTTCTTCCTTACTAATTTGGATGCCCTTTATTTCTTTTTCTAACCTAATTGCTCTGGCTAGGACCTCCAGCACAATGTTGAATAAGAGTGGTGATAAGGGGCTTCCTTGTCTGGTTCCTGCTCTCAAGGGGAATGCTTTCAGACTCTACATTTAGGATGATGTTGGCTGTTGGCTTTGTATAAATGCCCTTTATTATGTTGAGGAATTTCCCTTCTTTTCCTATTTTGCTGAGAATTTTTATCATCAGTGGGTGTTGGACTTTGTCAAATGTCTTTTCTGCATCAATTGATAAAATCATGTGGTTCTTGTCTATTGCTTTATTAATGTGATGGATTACATTGATTGTTTTTCTCATGTTGAACCATCCCTGCATACTTGGTATAAATCCCACTTGGTCATGGTGAATTAATTATTTTTTTGATACATTGTTGAATTCTATTGGCTAGAATTTTGTTGAGGATTTTTGCATCTATGTTCACGAGGGATATTGGTCTCTAATTTTCTTTTTTTGTGGTGTCTTTACCTGATTTTGGTATCAGAGGTACATTGGCTTCATAGAATGAGTTTGGGAGTATTCCATCCTTTTCTATGTTCTGTAATACCTTTAGTAGTAGTGGTGTTAACTCTTCTCTGAAAGTTTGGTAGAATTCTCCAGTGAAGCTGTCAGGGCCAGGGCTTTTGCTTTTGTTGGGAGTTTTTAAATTACCTTTTCTATCACTTCTTTTGTTATATGTTTATTTAGTTGTTCTATGTCTGTGTTAGTCTAGGTAGGTAGTATGTTTCTAGAAATTTGTCCACTTCCTCTAGGTTTTCAAATTTGTTGGAGAACAATTTTTCATACTATTCTGTTATGCTTCTTTTAATTTCAATTGGGTCTGTTGTGATATCACCCACCTCATTTCTTATTTGGGTTATTTGCTTCTGCTCCTGTTTTTCTTTTGTCAGTTTGGCCAGTGGTTTATTGATTTTGTTGATCTTTTCAAGGAACCAGCTTTTGGTCTTAGCTCTTTCAATTGTTTTTCTATTCTCTATTTCATTTAATTCTCCTCTAATTCTTATTATTTCCTTTCTTCTGGTGCCTGAGGGCTTCTTTTGCTGTTCTCTTTCTACTTGTTCAAGTTCAATGGTTATTGTTTTGATTTTGACCCTTTCTTCTTTTTGGATGTGTGCATTTATTGCTATAAATTGACCTCTAAGCACTGCTTTTGCTGTGTCCCAAAGGTTCTGTAGGATGTGTTTTCATTCTCATTTGATTCTGTGAATTTCTTTATTCCATCCTTAATTTCTTCTACAACCCAGTAGTTTTTGAGCAAGGTGACTGTCCAGTTTCCATGTATTTGATTTTTTTTTCCTTGCTTTTTCTGTTACTGATTTCTACTTTTATGGCTTTATGGTCAGAAAAGATGCTTTGTAGTATTTCGATGCTTTGGATTCTGTTAAGGCTTGCTTTGTGGCCTAATATGTGGTCTATTCTTGAGAATATTCCATGTGCATTGGAAAAGAAAGTATACTTGGCCACTGTTGGGTGGAGTTTTCTGTATATGTCTATAAGATCAAGTTAGTTGATTGTGGCATTTAGATCTTCCATGTCTTTATTGAGTTTCTTTCTGGATGTTCCGTCCTTCACAGAAAGTGGTGTGTTGAAGTCTCCTACTCTCTTACTATTAGTGTGGAGCTATCTGTCTTTCCAATGCTATTAGAGTTTGTTTTATGTATTTTGGAGCTCTGTTATTGGGTGTGTAAATATTTATTATGATTATGTCTTCCTGGTGTATTGACCCTTTAATCATTTTATAGTGTCCTTCCTTATCCTTTGTGGTGGATTTTACTTTAAAGTTTGTTTTCTCAGAGATTAACATTGCCACTCCTGCTCTTTTTTGATTGCTGTTTGTGATATATTTTTTTCATCCTTTGAGTTTTAGTTTGTTTTTGTCTTTAAGTATAAGGTATGTCAGCATATAGACAGATTGTGGATTTTTTATCTATTCCTCCAGTCTCTGTTTCTTTATTGGTGCATTTACTCCATTTACATTTGGTGTAATTATTGATAGGTATAAGTTTAGTGCTGTCATTTTGATGCCTTTTTTTGTGTGTTGTTGACAGTTTCTTTGTTCTACTTAATCTGTGCTGAGTCATTTTTCTTTATGTGTATTCTTTTTGTTTTTTTCACTGTTGTTGTTTTTATGTTTCCTGAGTCTATGTTTTTGTTGTCTTTCATTTTTATGTGTAGTTTCCTTTGTGGTTACTTTAATATTTATCCCTATTTTCCTAAGTTTAAACCAATCTTTTATTTCTTTTTATCGTAAAATGGAAAACTTTTTAAATGGAAAATTAAAAAAAAAAAAGAAGTGTCTTCCTTACTGTCTCATTCCAGTTTGAACTCTTGAACCTGTGGCAATGACACAAGGGGCAGATACTTGGATTGGGTTATTGGAGTCCTGGGGTGGGGAACTCTGTGGCTTCTCTCCCTTGTTCCTAAGCATCTCTGAAATATAAACACATTACTGTGAGTCAATTCCAACTCATAGTGACCCTAGAGGACAGAGTAGAACTGCCCCATAGAGTTTTCAAGGAGCACCTGGTAGATTCGAACTGCCAACCTTTTGGTTAGGGTTAACAGCCATTGCACTTAACCACTACACCACCAGGGTTTCTTCTCTGAAACATAGTATCTGATAAATCATCAGTTTTCTGTTCAGTTTTTCTCCATCTCTTAATGAGGGTCATAATTCTTAGGTCTCTTTGCACCTCAGTGATGTGATGAGCATTAATTAGCTTATATCTATAAAGTCTTTGAACACCTTAGGGGAGCAAAGTGCTAAATAAAACTAAGATTTTGTGCAAGATAATAATAATACTTCTTTAAGGAGTTAACAAGAAAATGAAAAACTCTAGTACAATTATCTCATGGAAAACTTTGCTCACCTAGACTAATGAATAAAAAATACGTATAGACTGTTAACATCAAGTTTGTAAACTCAGAACTAAAAGAAATTTAACATTTGCGTTTCAGTCCTTTGTTGTTTATGTTTACAAATCCAGTGTTATAGTGATTGGCATGTAAAGTTCCCAGGCTAAATAATGTTTGCGTTAAAATTTTTGTCAGAGACTTTGAAGTTACCACCTGTTCGAGGTGAGTAAACTGGGAGAACAAGTTTATGCTTCTGCTATTGTAAAGGTGGGACATTTACATTAAACTCTCTTGAAGGATTGTTATGCTTCCATGAATATAAAATGATTATAACTTACAGGCAACTTTTGAACCATGGCTCCAAAGTAACCAAGAGAATGGGCTACCTCTCCCTTCTTTCCCCCCCACGAATAGGTTTTTCTCCCACAGGAATATCAAGGAAGTAGAGGCTCGTTAACTCAGTAAAACATAAGTAATTTAATATAAGTAATAGCATTGCCTTTCATTTGCTGCTGCCAGATACTTTTTCAGCTTCACATCCCATTATGAACTAGCCAGTCAAGAAAGCACAAAAAGTTTAGTTTTTAAGGGCCAAATATAATCCTGAACTCTAATTTACGTAACCTGTCACCTCCTATTCAACTAACTTCTAGAGTTCAGAGATCCATGGTAATGAGACAGGAAAATGGAAAAGATAGTGCCTTATACATATCACATACTTAATAAAAGTTTGTTGAGTTAAATTAAATTGAATTAAACAGTGACCAAACTAATCCCGATTAAGACATTCCAACCTTCAGCAATTTCATTTTTGTTGTTGTTGATTTTGGACTCACTTCAGAGAAAAAGAACAAAGAATCCTTTTAGGAAATTATTTTTTAAAGTCCATTTTGGTTTATTTTAAGTCAAATGTGCAGCCTAGAGGAGTCTGAAATTATGCTTCTTTTGCCTTGAGTTCATCAAATGACAAATCACCTGATGAGAAACTTATCAAAAACACAGAAAAATCTCCTCTCTTTATCATACTTCCTCTTTCCACATCTTTAGTCTTCCTGGCTGTAGCGTATCATTTCTAGCATTTATGGAAAAGGCTTCTTTCTTTCAAGATAGGTTTGGTAGTGTTGGCTCTCATTTTAAATAGGAGACACATAGTGCGCTTAATATTGTCTGAGGAAATTATCTTAAAGAGATGAAAAGGTAGTGGCCCACATCACTGGAATAGGCACTGGTATAAGGTAGGAAATGAGGCTTTGAGCCTCAGTTTCCTCATCTGTCAAATAAGAGAGTTACAGTAAAGTCTGTTCAAACCTTAGCAATCAATGAGGTTAATTCAAGATGTGAAAACCTAAAAGGCTGAAGTTCAAAGTCCTTCCTCAGGGGGGAAAAAAAAAGCCAGAGAAAATTCCAGTTGGTATCCATGGCCACCATACTCCTAGAAGGAAATTTGTTGGGGTATTGTTTATTATTGGAAAAGAGATCATGGGACTTGAGAAAGCTCAAAGAGGTTTAGGTCATATCTATACACATAGTTGTTTTTAATGTGTGGAACAGAATTTTTTGTTAGCTTGGTTTTATTGTTTTGTCATTGGTCTACTATGCAATAGCAATTCTATGGCCTGGCTGAAATGTCCACTTTTCAACTGATTAGATGATACTGTGTGGACATAACCTTAGAACTGACTAATTTAGATTTGGTTTATACAAACAACTCAGCTTTTTACTTTATCCTTTCTTTTTTATCATGTGAAGAATCTTAGACATAGGAGTTGGAATGTACCTTAAAGATTTAGGCCAATCACATCCTTTTCTGGTTGAGGAAACTTTCAAGAAAGGGAAGTACAACTTAGGTTTTATTTCACAGTAATTTTATACTTGATTTTGTAGGTAACTCTGGCAACGTGACTGAGGTTTATGTGACTATAATAGTGTGAGATCCTAATAATCACAAAACTGTCAAATTAAAAAAAAAAAATCCAGTAATTAGCTCTTGATATGTGTAGAACACTTTGATGATTTAATTACTAGAATTAAACATCTGAAAGTTTCAACTAAACAGCCTACTATGGGAAGTTTAATTTTTTCACAGCAAAATATATTTATGTATTATTATTATTCACAGCAAATCTGCTGCAAAAAAATTTCTTTCAAGTGTTAAAAAGCAAAGCTGTCACCTTGAGGACTAAGGCACGCCTGACTCAAAAATCAGAAAACCAAACCTGTTGCCATCAAGTCAATTCCAACTCATAGCAATCCTGTAGGACAAAGTAGAACTGCCCCATAGGGTTTCCAAGGCTCTAAATCTTTACGGAAGCAGACTGCTACATATTTCTCCTGAGGAGTGGCTAGTGGGTTTGGACTACAGACCTTTAGGTTAGCAGCTGAGTGCTTTAACCACTGCTCTGCCAGGGCTCCTCTAAATCTTTATAGAAGGTCATAAATTTGCCTGGTGTCAAGAATTGAGAAGGATCTGAGATTTTAGCCTATGTACAAGCTAACAAGTTAGCCTGTCACAAATTCACGGATGATGGTAAAAGATACAAGACTCCTGGGTCAGAGACAAAGGGCAGTTTATTACCCACAGCAATAACAATAGCCAGAATATCAGCATCTTACATCAGTTCCCTGAACCCTAATTTCCACAGAGTGATGCAAAAGGGCCAGATGACACTTGAACACACAGTAGTTGTGTTACAGGAGAGAAACTTGAGCATAGAGAACCCGAATCTTTTATAATGGGAAATAAATATGTATGCCCTTTGTTCTGGAAGTAGACATTATCTTTATTATACTGAGTTCATGGTTCAACCAAATGAACTTCCTATGTTTTTATATACTGAAAGCCCTTTATCAGGTGACAAGGCCTATATCAGGTGGTACCATCTATTTCAGCTTTGGGGACAGATCTCTTGATTCTGCAGCCATAGACATATTGCGTTTCAGCTGGAGCTTGAGGTTTGTACTTTCTGCTTGATTCAGGCTTGGCTCATAAGATCCATTTTACTCTAGGGAATCTGCTGCCTCATTACAAAATAACATTTCTTAAGTCCTCGTCCAGTTTCAGCATAAGGGCTAGAGAAATTTTCCAGGCAATAAGACTGACCACAAAAATTTGTGTAGATTTCTTTGGGTGAGTTTCTCAAGCTCCAGTGGGTGACCTTCTCAAGCTCCAGTGGGTGACCTTCAGCAGTATTGCAAACCCAACCAGGGTAATAAGAATCCACATACTAGTCAATACCTCCTCTACTGGTAAAGTAGAGGGTCAGCATAAAAGAGGAAGACCCTCAATGAGATGGATTGACACAGTGGCTGCAACAATAAGCTGAAACATAGCAACAATTGTGAGGATGGCGCAGGACCAGGCAAGAGTTAGTTTTGTTATACACAAGATTGCAGAGTCAAAACTGACTTGACACCACTCTCCTCTGTGGTTTCTCCTGGGAATTTATTTTGGAGAAATCTCCCTGAAAAGGCCAAAGATTCTTATATTAGCCAGGACCTATTACAAGAACTCTGAAACATTTTATTGCCATCTCGAAATAGATTGAAGGCTGGCATAATAGAGGGGCTGAGCCTTAATTCGAGCCAGTTTTTGCTATTCTTCCTTAGCAAGTATTATACGCACTTCCTCCACATCTCTTAAGTGTATCAGCCAAAATTCTAATGATTTCCCTGGTTTCTGCCTATTATAGTCACAAAATTTCCTCCTTTTATGCTCAGTGTAGGTGTGTGCCTCTGTAACTCTTATCTGGAAGGGGACATAACCTTCTATCCACCCATGATGAACCTTAGTGTCTTAGTCATCTAGTACTGCTCTAACAGAAATACCACAAGTGGATGGCTTTAACAATGAGAAGTTTATTCTCTTACAGTCTAGTAAGCTACAAGTCCAAATTCAAGGCATCGCTCCAGGGGAAGGCTTTCTCTCTCTGTCAGCTCTAGAGGAAGGTCCTCATCATCATCAGTCTTCCCCCGGACTAGGAGCTCCTCTGCACTGGAACCTCTGGTCCAAAGGACACGCTCTGCTCCTGGTGCTTCTTTCTTGATGGTGTGAGGTCCCCCGTCTCTGCTTGCTTCCCTTTCCTTTTATCTCTCGTAAGATAAAAGGTGGTGCAGGCCACACCCCAGGGAAACTCCCTTTACATTGGATCAGGGATGTGACCTTAGTAAGGGTATTACAATTCCACCCTAATCCTCTTTAACATAAAATTACAATCACAAAGTGGAGGACAACAACACAATACTGGGAATCATGGCCCAACCAAATTGATACACACATTTTTTGGGGGACATAATTCAATCCATGACACTTAGTAGTGGCTGTTACAAAGGGGAGGACCTGAGACTGACCCCAGATTGGTGAGTATGCATCTCTCGCTGGAAGAAAGCACAAGGAGAGCAGTGTTTGACAGCTTTCTGTGAACCTACTTCCTGGTATTCAGCCTGCGACCGTCTTCCAGATTACTCCTCATTAACAGGCAAATAAATGCAGAAACATTAAAGTACAATTTGTCCAACATATTTACTAATGATTTGCATGGACTTCTTTCAAATCCTTTCAGGGGCCTTACATCTTCCATAAAGTCATGTCTCTGTTAGCATCACTTCTTCCTCTCCAAAGGTCAAGAGCCATGAAGGGTCTGAAATTTTACCCTTCTTGCAAGCTCACAAGTTAGCCTGCCACAGTTTCATGGATACTAGTAGATGACACAAGACTTTTGGATCACAGATAAAGGACAGTCTATTACTCACAGCAATAGAAGTAGTCAGAATATCATTGTTTTTGTACCAGTTCCTCAAGATCAAATTTGTACAGGGTGCCACCAAGAGGGCCAAATAACAGTGGATTATGTTACCGGTGAGGAACCTTGGGCCTAGGGAATCTAAATATTTTCTAACAGCCAGTAAGGAAGACTGCTCTTTGCTTCAGAGAGAGACACTATTTCTATTTTCCAAAACTGTAAGTAAACCTGCCCTTTGCTCTGGAGGGAAACACTGTTTCTAATTTCAAAGGCTGCTTGCAATATAAACTTCCAGAGAAAGATTGCCTGGGACAATGGTCAATCAAGGCTTCACTTTCAAGGAGTGCACCCACTGAGGGGAAATATTGCAACCATAGGCAGCCTTTGTTTCACGATTATAAGGCTCTAATTGAAAACAAGAATCCTGAGATTTCTTCTGAAAGTTCTCATGTGGTTCATCCTCATTGGTTCTCACTCTTCCTAATAGGGAGAGAGATCACAGATTTTAGTGAATGGGCCTGGTCTCAAGTCATTTGAGTGTATTCCTTAGATTGCAAAGAGCTGTTGAACTTCGCAACAAAAGTAAATTCTGTATACGTTTTCATTGCAAATACTAAATTGGGTCCATAGGGCAGAGATGGAAGACTAACAGATGTAGTTTCTTCTTCAGAAATGTGATAAATCTTATCCCACTAATAAGTAGCAACACTTCTCACTTGAGACCTCGAAAATACATGTTTCCTTTCAGAAGGTTCTTCCCAACAGCAAGAAGAGTTGCATAAGCCATTTGGAAAATGAAGCAAATGTTTGTTTGCTGTAGAAATAGATTTCAAGCCCACTCTTGTTACATTGGTTTTAGGACGTTTTTCCATTGCTGAGGTAAACTGAATTAGTTTTATAGTACTAATGGGCCTTGAGTCCATCAAATTCTGGCGCTCCTAGTTACTGTGCCCTGAGCCTTTTTTTTTTTTCTCTGCAAAAACGAGGGATAGGAAACCCACTTATGAGGGAACTTAAGAGGACTATATAGGATAAAATCAAGTACCTGGAAAAACCTTGTACACTGCATAACACATAATAAGTGCTCAACAAAAGTCTGTCCCTTTCTTCCCCTCTGGCTCATATGGATAGAAAATCTTCATTCTTCATTATCATGTTGTTCATTGGTCATAGATTCTTCACTGATCCAGGAACGGAAATTAATATTCTCTGAAGGACCCTGTCTTCTTACATCAGGGAAGGAGCTTCCTTGCGCACATATCTGATATTCTATTGTTCATTATGACCCCCAGGATTGCATCCATGTTGAACTCATGATATAGACACTGGAGTCCTTGGGTGGTGGAAATGGTTAAACTGCTGGGTTGCTAACCAAAAGATTGGAGGTTTGAGTCCATCCAGGGATGCCTCGGAAGAAAGGCCTGGTGATCTACTTCCAAAAAATCAGCTGTTGAGAACCCCATGAAGCACAATTCTTCTCTGATACACGTGGGGTCACCATGAGTAGGGATCAACTTGATAACAACTGGGTTTTTTTTTTTTTTTAATATAGACACCAGACTGGTCCTGGACTGTGATTCCATGTGAGAGCTCCTGACAGAGGGGAGTATGTTATAAAGCTAAAGAACAGATTTGAAAAGCTTAAAATCCATAGAATCTCAGCTTCAGATCCTGGCAGCATTAAATTGGCTGTTTTTCCTCTAGAGTAGTTAAACTTAGTTTCATGTGTTTTGTCTGAGTACTGTGTGTGGGAATGAGAACCTATAGCATTCAGATGGAAGCTTTCATCTGTTTCAAGCCTGTGTATGTATATTAAAACAGCCATGAAATTTTATATGAGCTCAAAGCCTAAAAATATCAGTACAGATCTTAAGAGAATCAGACAGTGGGGTGAAGAAAGACAATGTTCAGTACTTCTCCTTTCTATTTCTTTTTGTATCACTTTTATAAAAAGTTTGATTGACAGGAGCTCTAAAAATGTACTTTGAAAACTGAACAATTATCCAGTTATTGCATTCTATTAAGAGACAATTACTAACACTTTAAGATAAAACAAAACCACAACTTTTTCCTCAACAGTAGGGGCACAAGTTGTTTAAATAAGTGCCTTACCTCTTCTTTTTATTTTGCCTTTTTTTTTTTTTTAACAGCTTCAGTAGTGTTGCCAGTATAATCTTGATATCTCTTAGCCTAAAAATACAAGGAACAAGAGGCAGAAGTAAGGATGCCTCTGAAGGACAAATGGCATCAGAAGATTGAAAATGAATATCCTTGGGTTGTATGCTGAGGCCGTAGTTGCTAGATTCACTGGTTCTTTAAATGATTTATCATGTTCAGAGGGCCTTGTTTGCTAAAGGGGAATGTAAGTGCCTGCCAATCCTCTAAAGAAATAAAAGTTGCTTTATGAAGTGGAGCAGAATGCGAGTCTGCACTAGGACAGGAACCTCTTTTCCTCACGGAAGACATCCTGGAGCTATCTACAGCCTAGTCGTGGGCTTCCAGGTCACATTCTGAATGGCCAAAGAACTAGAGATGTCATTGAACTCACCCATCTCTCTGGTTCACGATGCTGAGAACAACATTCCTTCACTCCACTTACCCTCAGGGCCCCTACATCCTCCTCTGTACTTACTCCTCCATATGAAAGTCAGAGCTAGAGCATATAAATACCTATTTTTGGTAAATGTCATGGTTTTTCACATCACTGAGTAAGCATGAAAATTTCTCTCTAAATATTTGAATCATTTCATTTATAGTCAAGGACACTTTCTCAAAATGAACATTTTTAAGCCAACCAATTTGACTACACATCTGGGTTTGAACTCAAGAGAGGCAGAAACACTATAGTTAATCAAACTAATTTGTATTACTATTCTTATCTAGTGGTCTCACTTTGAGGAAACCACAAAGATGTCATTTTGGGAAGTTGCAGCTTTAGAAGTGGACCTGAGTTGGGGGAACTTTCGGTGGTCAATGATTGTATAAAATACAAAATTAAAAAAATGTGAAAAAACATTTTAGTAAATTTTTTTTCTTTAGCGTATTTACTCTTTCAGAGTGGAAATTTTGAGTTATGACATTTCAGAAAGAAGAAGAAGGCATGTGACGTCATGCAAAGAACAAATCACTGAATTTATGGGTTAGGAAAAACTGAGATCCAGTCTTGCAAGTGCCATTATTTACCTTAACAAGGTTGGGCCAGTCACATACAATATAGTCTCAATTTAGTCTCTAGAAAGTAAGGAATTGGCCTCAATCAGAGTTCCCAAAACCTGTACTTTAAACTTACGAATTTGTTTGCAAAAGTAAAATTAATTCTGTGGTAACATCAATTGGGAAACAGTATATACTATGCCCTCCAAAGGTACATTAGCATATTAAAGACGGCAAAAGGTTCTGCAGTTGAAAATCCCTGCTTAATTTTAGTACAGTGTTTTCCAAAAAAAAAAATTTCTAGCAACACATCTTAATATCTCTTGAGAAAGGAGTATTACAAATAACTTTCAGAAACCCTGCATTAAATGATTTCTAAAACACTTTCCAGCTAGCATTTGATTATACTAATTACTCTCGTTTTTGTTATTATTATTTTATATTTTGTCAATAAGAGAGCTTTTCTTTGCTGATTTTTGGTTATTTCTCAGATAAAGAATAACAAGAGATGAAATAATTTAGTTGCTTAAGGATTCATTAGAATGAGTCATTGGTCCCTCCACTTCATTTAAGGGGCTTTCCAGTATTAAAGTTTATGATTCCAGGATTCTAATTTGAGACCAGGGACAATTCTTCCTATAAGAAAAAATTAATCGCATTTTTTTTTTTTTTACTTTCTAGCAAGCCCCATTGTTGCCTCGTAAGTCTATTAGTCTTCAGAAATTTTTGTTTTTTCCCCAAATCCTCATTTCAACACAATGATAAGCTCATCTCTAAGCAATAGAGACAACGTGCCGCCGTACGGCTAGGGCCTTCAGTCTTCCTGAAAAATCGTGTTTCTCATCCCATAATATCTTTAACCTTAAATAAAGTGAAATTATGGGTTGGTACAACTTTACACAGACATTAAAATTTCTGGTTACCCATTAGGGCATTACATCAATGTGTGCGTGTTATTGATTTGATTGTTAGAATAGAATATCTTTCTTTCTTAACACTACATATTTTATTCAGACAAATGAGAAAGGAAAGAGTGCATGCCTGCATCTTTAAATGGATGTTCAAGTTCATTTATAAAGAAGATAGTCTTTTATTTAAACCATTATAATCTCATCACTTGCAGTTATTTCTTTCATCAAAGTGGTTCAGGATGTACTGTATTCTGATTAAAAATGCTTCAACAGTTCCAGCATCAAAAAAATAAATATCATGTGTTACATTCACACAAAAAAATAGTGTTGAAATTCTTTTCCAATTACTCTCTAATTGGTCACTCTTTCTCTAGAGTTAGACATTGAAGGTGGTAAAAATACTCCCAGTACCCACAAGGTGGCATGGCCTTCTTGTTCAATTCAGTTTCGTTTATCTGCTACTGTAGTTTAGATTCTATTCTTTTATTAAAATTTTGAATTTCACTTTATGGTTTTATTTTCCTTCACTTTCAGCCAATGGACAGGGCTTGAATTTCTAGAGTGAGACATTTTTCACAAACAAAGATATTCAAGTAAAACTCTTTAGCCTTCACTCTTGGTTCAATCTACTTTGGATCTGAATTTAAATGATTTGACTTTGTATAATACCTAGTGCCTATCATAATGCCTGATAAATAGTAGGCACTCAATAAATATTTGCTCTAGAATTTAATGAATTGCCTTACTGGAGAAAACTTATTTAAATACTCAGTTTATCAAAACAATTAATGGATACATTATATATCACTTTACTTGCTGGTGAAAAAGATTGGCCTTCTTTGCCTAGGAGGTACTGTTATTTAATGGTGTTAGAAAATTATGTTGTTACCTCAAACATTAGGGTGAAACTTGCATCCTGTCTCAATGATAAGAAAGACAGGATTAACTCAGGTCATCCCTTCACTTTTTCACTTAGTAAACATTTGTGACCCTCTCTACCAGCACTGTGCTCAGTGCTGAAGAAGATACAAGGATGAGTAGACCATAGATAAGACAGTAAGCATGTAATAAGTATAATTGTCATTTATTCATTCAACGAGTATTTCTTGAGGGTTGACTATGTGCTAGTTGCTGTGGATGGTGAATAGTGAATGAAATAGTCAAAAATCGTATATGACAGTGGGGAAGACAGACAATAAACTAGAGCAATAAGTAAAATGAGTGAAATACAGAGTATGCTCAATAATGATATGTGCTATGGAGAAAAAACAAAGCAGAGAAAGGAGAGAGGACACTCGGGGCCAGTAAGGAGGGGTAGGGATAGCTATACTTTTAATCTGGACAACCAGAAAAGGCCTCTTTTTGTAGGTGAACTTTGTGGAAAGACCTGAAGAAGGTATTAAATGGAACTTCTGAGGGAAGAACTCTCCAGGCAGTAGGGACAGAAAGTGCAAAGGCTTGGGGCAGGAATGAGTCACTATTTTAATGTGAACTACCACAGAGCTTTGAATGGGAATTCCAGAACACTTAATTGTGCTCATGAGGAACTTGTACATAGATCAAGAGACAGTTGTTCGAACAGAACAAGGGGATACGGTGTGGTTTAAAGTCAGGAAAGGTCTGAGTCAGGGTTGTATTCTTTCACCATACCTATTCAATCTGTAGCTGAGCAAATAATCCGAGAAGCTGGACTATATGAAGAATGGGGCATCAGTTTTGGAGGAAGACTCATTAACAACCTGCCTCATGCAGATGACACAACCTTGCTTGCTGAAAGTGAAGAGGACTTACTGATGAAGATCAAAGACCACAGCCTTCAGTATGGATAACGCCTCAACATAAAGAAAACAAAAATCCTCACAACTGGACCAATAGGCAACATCATGATAAACAGAGAAAAGATTGAAGTTATCAAGGATTTCATTTTACTTGGATCCACAGTCAACACCCATGGAAGCAGCAGTCAAGAAATCAAAAGATGCATTACACTGAGCAAATCTACTGCAAAAGACCTCTTTAAAGTGTTAAAAAGCAAAGATGTCACCTTGAAGACTAAGGTGCGCCTGACCCAAGCCATGGTGTTTTCAATCGCATCATATGCTTGTGAAAGCTAGACAATGAATAAGGAAGACCGAAGAAGAATTGACGCCTTTGAAAGGTGGTGTTGGTGAAGAATATTAAAGATACCATGGGCTGCCAGAAGAACAAACAAATCTGTCTTGGAAGAAGTGCAACCAGAATGCTCCTTAGAAGCAAGGGTGGTGAGACTACGTCTTGCATACTTTGGACATGTTGTCAGGAGGGATCAGTCCTTGGAGAAGGACATCATGCTTGGTAAAGTACAGGGTCAGCAAAAAAGAGGAAGACCCTCAACGAGATGGATTGACACAGTTGCTCTAACACTGGGCTCAAGCATAATAATGATCGTGAGAATGGCGCAGGACCAAGCACTGTTTCATTCTGTAGTACATAGGGTCACTGTGAGTTGGAACCAACTCGACAGCACCTAACAACAACAACAACACCATAGAGTCTTAAGTAAGATGGGAAAAGAGGTGAATGAGGGCCTCCTCAGGGGAAGCTAGAGAAGATTTTTCAGAGGATGGGAAATTCATCTGGGTTTGACTGAAGAGAAAGTCAACCTGGTGGAGAGAACAGCAGGAACAGTCATGGAGGCATGAAAGCCAAGGATGTTTGTGTGGGATGCAAGAAGTATAAGGCTGTAAATGGGGCCAACATGCAAATAGTCTTGTATATACAACTCTATTTTATGTCCAGTTGGGAGGGAAGACAATGATTTACCAGACTAATATTGAGGAAAAAAAAAAAGTTCAGAGTTTTAACTGTGGCAAATCATGGAAGAAAATAACTAGCTGACAATATATATGCAGGCTTACTAACCCATTCTTTGGATCTGCTTTTCTTTCCAAAGAAATCAGTATTCCTTCTCATTGCGATTAGGAAACTTTGACTTCAAGATGCCTAAGAGGACAGATAGTAGAAGTTTGAATGTCCTGTATTTTCTAGATGTCAGTTCTGCTTTTAAGATAAGGCCCCCAGTGTACAGTGTGTACCTTGGAATGCACTAAATTTGGGATATCTGAGAGCTACAAAGATAGGGTATGTCTCTTTTATGAGAGGTTTCACCAGAAAGAGAGCTCAAGTGATTATATCTGATAACTTTTTCCAGGTTTTAAAACTTTAGGGGTAATCAGACAAGAGGATGGAAAAATATCCCTTGGTTGTTTTGGAGGGAACAGAACCTGAAACTTTAAACTTGAAAGTTCTAAATGAATATACACTTCTGCCACTGCAGTTATGTTTTTATTGTTGTTGTTTTTGATACACTGATGTTTTATCCAAAAGGAAGAACACATTGTGACTTGCTCAGTCATCTGCAGAAACACCACCTGGCCCTTTACAGGCACCCACTCCAGTAACAGGCGTCAACGAATGGCAGCTCTGTTCATAGCCTTTTCACCGGTAGTTGTTGTTTTTTAAGGTAATATGGTGAGTTTAAATCTCAAGCCACAGCTCTAGGTGTGCAAGCTACCATTATTTTGCTAAAATTCAGCTTGATTTCCACTTTCAGACATCATTCCACTGGCATGGCATAAGTTCACTTCAGACTTTTGGTAAGACCCTGCCTTCCCTAGAGTTGCACCAAGAACACTTCAGAATTACTTCAAAGTTCCATGTTTTGAACTTCAAGTGATTAGAGTTCAGCGGCTAACCAAAAGGTCGTCAGTTCCAATCCACCAGGTGCTCCTTGGAATCTCTATGGGGCAGTTCTACTCTGTCCTGTAGGGCTACTATGAGTCGGAAACGACTCGACAGCAATGAGTTTTTGGTTGTTTTTTCAAAAGTACAAAAACTAATGATGAAACTATATTACCAGATCTACTAGATAGAAATCTTACTATTATTATAGAACCTCCTCTCTACCCCAAACCACAAATCTCTCCCACTCCATCAGATTATGTAGCTCTGGGTTCTCAGTGACGAATTAGGATACATCCCAAGCTTTCTCCTGATCTAGTACTTCTACTCGTTTTTACTTAGTGGCCTGCAGAGGTGTATCCAGTTTCCATGGGACCTAAAATGTATGCATACTAGAAGGGCCACTGTAAAAAAAAAACACACATAATTATGGATCCAAACTAAAAATATTTCTTTATTTAGAAAGAGAAGTGAAATCACATGAAGCGATAAATTCAAGAAAGCTAAGTACCACAAACATCATAAAATCCAGAGAAATAACCTAATATTTTTTATTAATTAACTACCTGACAACCTACATAATGCTTTTTCTCCCCTCTGTATTTTTCTTTACATACTTTTTGATTGCCTCTTCATATGACAACAATTTTCTAATATTTTTTAATAGAGAAAACCAAAAGATAACACATTTCCTTCTTTAGCATTGTTGGTTGATTTGTTTTTAACTGATTGTTGTGATGCACAAAACCACTGCAATTTTACACACAGACATGCATGATTTGGGTTAGTGTTACTATAGCGTGTGCCATACAAACCCAGGAATTCTGACAAATTCTATTTCTTGGAATTCATATTAAACGAGAAAAAATGTGTAGTGCATCTATAATTGTATACATGGCATTATCAAGTATGTTCCTGACAGAAGAGAACTTTCATTATGACAAAGCATCAAGGAGAACTCTATTCTCTATTTACAAATTTACACATTACGGAAGAATTTTGCACAGACTAATTTCTGGTTCAATACATTTCAAACCTTGACTGTCCTTTACTACCCACTTACTTCCAGAGCTAGTTGTCAGGTGATGTGTTTCTATCATGGTAGAACCTCTGATCCTGCGCCTTTATGGCATGACGCCGGGGGAGGAAGCCTGGAAGCCAGCACTACACTGGGATGGCTAGGAATATCTCAACTTGACGTGATGATGACTGCAAACCACATAAATATATCCCACTAAACTAAAAAACGTGCATCCCCAACCCAAACTCCCCTTAGCCAGATCCTAGAAACATCAATGGCCACACCAACACCATCCAAATGGAGGGAAGTGGAACAGACAGTTGGAGTGGAAATAAAGCAGTCTTAACCAATTACAGGAGTCCCTGGGTGGTGCAAACAGTTAATGCACTTGGCTGTTAACCAAAAGGTTGGAGGTCTTAGTCCACCCAGAGGCACACTGGTAAAAAGACCTGGTGATCTACTTATGAAAAATCAGTCATTGGAAACCCTATGGAACACAGTTCTACTCTGAAACACACAGGGTCACCATAAGTTGGAATCAAATCAATGACAACTGTTTTTTTCCCGACCAATTATAGATAAAATGTTTTGTTCAAATTTTGCAAGCACTCATGGCCATGTGAACACACTTGTAGAGTCTGTCTCAGAGTCTTGGATGGAAGCTGTATAAGCCAGGGGCCCTGAAGCTGAAGCTTCATAAGTGCCATAGTAAATCTACTTCTTTTGCCTTTTGGGGCAATAGAAGGCTTTCCATCCATTGTAATGTCTTTGTGTGTGTGTGTGTGTGTGTGCGCGTGTGTGTGTGTGTGTGTGTGAAAAGGACATAAATGTTCTCACTTTTTGGACCTTATTTAAGTGTCATTTGTCTCAAACTCCTCTGTAACAATATCTATGACTGCTCAAGATTTATTTGCACTTACTCCATCATTAGCTATAGAGGTGGCTTTTGCATAACTTGAGGTTACGGACATAGATAGCTTCAGGAGAATTAAATTACAAATCACAAGACCTTTCAGATTCTTGATTTATTTTTCTGACCCTAGGTTTAACAGAAAGCAGGGGCAGAGTTGGAACTTGGCTAGCAAACAACCACAGTTACAATTATAACACAGTTCAATTATGACATAAAAATGCAATGAGTCACAGTGGGACACCAACCTAACTTATTAATAAGTGGAAAAATTGTTAAGCAGTTGTGTTGTTTCTGCACACAAACAACAGATTTAATGTTGGCATTGGATAAACCCATAAGTTTTCTCATCTGTAAAAAACTCCTTCCCTTAGACTGTAAGCTTAATGGAACACAGACTATATCTATTTAGTTCACTCTTATGTCACCAATTCCTAGAGCATTAGTAAACATATGGTAGCATGTAAATACTTGGTGAATGAATGAGATCAAAGATATCAATTATTAAACTTGAATTAATTTCTGCTATGACACTGTTGTAACAAATCACCACAAACTTCGTGGCTTAAAACAACACAAATTTGTTTTCTTACAGTTCTGGAGGTCAGAAGCTTAAAATGAGTCTTATGGGGCTAAAATTAAGGTGTTAGAGGGCCTGTGTTTCCTTGCCTTCTCCAGCTGTTAGAGGTCACCTACATTCCTTGGCTTTTGGCCCCTTCCTGCATCATCAGTGCACATTACTCCAACCTCTTCGTCCCTTGTCGCATCTCATTTTTTCCAACACTGACCCTCTGACCTCTTGTGATTACATTGGACCCGTTTGGATAATCCAGGATAATCTCCCATCTCAAGGTCTTAAATTTAATCACATCTGCAAAGTCTCTTTTGTCTTGTAAAGTAACATAGGTTCTGAGGATTAGTAGGATATGGATATCTTTAGTGGTGGGGGGAGGACATTATTCTCTCTACCACACATACTAAGAAATCTTTTTCAGAATATTTGTGTTTAGGGACAATTGCTGGAATCCACGGAGTTTAGGCCTTCTGATTTCTGGGGTAATGTTTTCTTATTGATAAAATAATTTTACTAAGGTAGAAATTTTTAAAAAGTGTTCTCATTCCCAGAAAGATTTACTAGACACTAAGACCACAAAGAAGTCTACATTCACACAGAGAAGTAGTACAGATATTGAGAAAATTGGCTCCATGTGAAGGCTCTCTCTATTTTAGCAACATAAGATCTGAATCATATTTGATATTTGATTCCCACAACACTTACCCCATTGGTTCTTTCCTTACTGCTTATTTAATTCTTGGAGACACTCCATATGCTCTATCAGTAGAGTCTTATTCCCTTTTCTCTATCACCTCTCTTCGTCTTTTTATGAATTACACTGAAACTAACTTGGCTCAAGTGACAGGATTAAGATATTTGTTTAATGATGCTTCTCAGAGAGCTAATAATTAAGGAGGGCATATGATAATAACGGAAAAATTTTCAGAATATGGGTTGTTGACTGCCTCAATATTAACTAATAAGCAGAATTCCTGACACATTCTAAGTGCCCAATAAATATTTGTTAGATTAATGACATATTTATAGATAATGAGTGTAGTATGAAAATCACTTCACTTTCATAGATCAGTTCATGTAGTATAGATATCCTGGCTAGAAAGTAACAGTGACTCTGAAGGCACAAATTTCACAATTAGATGACAAGAAGGAAGTAGTCCCAGAATCTATATAAGAACCTTGTGGACAATGGACATGGAAAACTCTTTTGAAACTTGGTGTCTACCATTGCACTTTGAAACATCACAGTATCAGTTCTCAGTCCTGACTCAACAAAGTGCCACCACTGAGTCATCTGACCACTTCCTGGGTTTTCCCCCTCGAAGTCTTCACACCCAGGGTCCGCTTGCACCCCACCCTGATGGGGGATGATCTCAACAGGATCCATTAACTAAAGTCTTGACAGACCCTGCTTATGTAATGGTCCTTGTGGAAACCAGAACCCCACCTCTGGAGACTGAGATTGAAGAGGGTTTAAGCAACGGCAATTAGTTTAGAATTTACTCCTACATGTCATCTGGGAGAACCATCTGACCTTGCAAGCAAGACTCATGTATGAGAAAGGGTGGTGTGTGCCTTACAGAAAATGTGAAAATGACTTCAGAGCATTACATACATGCTTAGCCAAAGGATAAAGTATAGCACTGGAATCGTGCTTCCAGTTTGTGGAGGAGAAAGATAATTGAGGGGAAAAATAAGAGGTAACAGGTGAAGGGTGGGACAGATGTCTGAGGGAAAAAGAGCCCCTGTGGCCCAACTCATTCATTCAACAATATTTACTGAGCACTTGCTATGGGAGAAGCTGCTGTTCCAAGCCCTTCCTCCTCTTCACCCCTATTTTTCTTCTCCTTCTGGCTCGCTTTCTGTTATTCCCAATTTGAATATTTTTCATATTCAGAGCTGTATAAACTCCTCTTCATCACGAGATTCTTTGATCTATGAACGATAGCAGCCCTTCGAATCACGGAATAGGAATATTGCTGCATAATTTCATTTTTTTTTAACCTAACCATGCGAGGAAAATTTAAAGTTAAGGGTTTCCATGGTTGGACCACACCCTGACCTCCTTTAGGACTTGTTATTTCCTTTTCATAATGTTTTTATTTTTTACCCAATTTGGTCACACTCTTTTAAGGCTAATTATATAGTGGCCTTGCAATCTTCACAAGATTTTCACATGACAAGTTCTGATTTGCTTGTTAGTCAGTGAAGGCAATCTTCAAAATCAAGCTTCATAAATAACCAAGAGGAAGATTTTCTACTCAACAGTAAAGCTAATTTATACTTACAAGGATTTTTCCATGATGCATTATACAGTGTTAGGCATAATATTTTAATCTCTTACGCTTTAACACACAATTCAGCCATCCTGACTTTGATTGACCTATGGCATCTGCCCCATAATGTATTGTGGGATATATAACACTGTATCATATTATGGGCTGTAATACATTATTATGCAATCTCTTAAGTTTCTCTCTCTCATGCACACACACACATACACACTTAGATGCTTATATTCAACAGTCCCCAACCTTAGGTGATTTCTTCCTGTTCTACTAAAAAAAAAAAACCATTGCTGCAGAGTCAATTCTAACTCACAGCTACCCTGTAGGACAGAGCAGACCTGCTCCACAGGGTTTCCAAGGCTATAAGTCTTTATGGAAGCAGTCTGCCACATCTTTCTCCCTCAGAGTGGCTGGTGTGTTTGAACTGCCGATCTTTCAGGTAGTAGCCGAGAACTTAACCACTGTGCCACCAGGGCTCCTTCCCTCTTCTATTTTTACTAGTTATTCTGTTCACTGAACAAAAGTAACTCTGTTCATTTCTGAGAGATTCTAAAGATGTGTTTATATAGATAGCAACACATGGCAACAACCTAAAAACCTAAATAAAGAATAAATTTTCCTACTGTTCTCTCAGCATTCTTCATAAACTACCACCAATGACCTGACCAATAAGTAACCTATTGGGAAAAACATGTGTTGTGATAAACAAGGAGCACAGAGATCTGAACTGTAGAAATAATTCTACTACTAATAAGTATCGTGACCTTCAGGAAATCATTCAATCTTTCTGAACCTCTTAAATAGACTGTTGCCCATTGTTTTAGTTATCTAGTGCTGTTATAATAGAAATACCATAAATGGGTGGCTTTAACAAACAGAAATTTATTTTCTCAAAGTTTAGAAGGCTAGAAGACCAGATCCAGGGTGCGGCTCTGGAGGAAGTCTTTCTCCTTCTGTCAGCTCTGGAGGAAGGTCTTTGTCTATGAACTTCTGCTCCTGGGCAGTCTTCATGTGGCTTGGCATCTCTCTTCCCCAATCTCTGCTTGCTAGCTTGCTTTTAATTTCTTTTATATCTCAAAAAAGATTGACTCAAGTTACACCCTACACTAATCCTATCTCATTAACATAACAAAGACAACCCATTCCCAAATGGAATTGATAACCACAGACGTAGAGGTCAGGATTTACAACACATATTCTAGGCAGACACAGATCAATCCATAACACTCATCCTACCTACTTCCTGGGTTATAAGGACAACATAGGGTAATGCATGTAAAAGCATTTTGAACAATTTAATCTACACAGACAACTTTAAGAGTCAACTATGTCTGTTTGCAGAGTTTCGGTAGAATCAAAACATTTCTTCTGTGCTTAAGTATATTAGATTTAAAACAATTTTAAAAGACAAAAATGGTAAACTTTTAAGACAATCAATAATGCTTATTAAAAGACTATTATAGGAATCACACTATATTAGGTACTATGACTCAGGATCGACTGCACGGCAGTGGGTTTAGTTTTTCGTTTGTATATTAGGCACTACAAATGTCTTCTGTTTACATTCCAAGATTTAGATACAGTTCCCTCATGTGACACTCAAAACTCTCAACCTCTACACCTAATCAGAGACTCAGACACTTCAAAATACTGACAACTTCTGATGGCTGTAAGTATAACTACCCAGGTGGACAAAGACTTAGCTTTTCATCTGATGTCCTACATACACAACCAATTAAGAGATTAAAAGGATGTATCAATTTTAAAATTCATTATTCACTGACTTGGGCAGCCTGTTGGTACCGTGTTTTGACTGCACTGACAGGAGCATATTCATAGAAGAATTCCACCTTGTTTCTTTTGTTCAGCTCATTACAATTGATTTGTTACTGGTGTAAACTCCGGGTTATTATAATAATTAGCAAAGACATTCACGTACGAAAATAGTGCTTTCCAGCTGAAGCAATATCCAAACACAAACCTGGTTTTGCTCCACTTTTAGGTGAAGTCCTTCAAACACTTCTGATACCAAAGATGTTCTAGATGCTTCGTATTAAGCTGAGGTTTATTTTATTCTTTTTTGGTTTCCGTGTTGAATCTTCCCAGGTCACAATTAAGCTTAGTTTGCATAATTCAATGCCAGCTAAGTGACAAACATTATCACATAAGTAAAAGGCAGGATTTGAAGGGTGCAGGTGTTCAGAAGATTGCACACCGTGCAGTTTGACTGTGGGATTCATTATGGCTTTATGGGAAGATCACAGCACTTGAAGGACTCCAATGACAGAAACACATTTGTAGTTTCCTGCCAAGCCATACAGATGTGGAGGGCATGTTCAAATTCATCTAATAGAGACATGTTCATAGACCACCTGATCCACCTTTGTGGCTCTTGTTCCTGGTTTGTTAGAGGCACAGGCTTACGCACCTGCCAAGAAGTGTGAACACTCCCCTATGTCTTTGTAAAATGCATCTGTGTGCACCTCTGGATAGCTTTTACAAAACCTGCAATTACTGTTCAGAGTAATAGGTTTCCTTCAGCTGCTTTCTCGTCATGGGAAGTAAGTGCCAACATTTCTCACCAGGTGGAATTGCAAATGCCACTTGGATCCTGAGCGTTTGGGCCTTTTTATATTGTCTATGCATGTATTTGAGGCATGTTCAAGCTGAGTAGCTTAGGGTTCAAAGGACATGTAGTCTGGAAAAAGCACAGGTTTGTGTGAAAAGTTCACTTCTGTGATAAATCTGGGAATAGTGATTCTCTCACATTTTGAAGTCAGCAATGATAAATTATTCAGCTGTGGTGAATAAAATGTGGGAATATGTTTTGCTATTCATGTTTAACAATAACAATTCCCCTTTTATGTGTAAAAGTCATGGATAAAGAGGCTTTTTTGGAACTGTAATAGTATGTTGAGTTGCAAACCCATTAACACGGCTTATGAAATAGAAGAAAATGGTGTTGACGTGGCTGCAGCAGTCTTTGCGTTGAAGAGAATGAAAGGACTTAACACAAGCTCTTTCTCCTGTTGCCTAAGGCGAGAGACTCTGTCACATGGATAACATTACCCCTGTCCTTTAGACTTCATCAGTTGAACCTGGAAATTCTTCATCAACGACTTAGGGAAGTCTTCTAAGAGACTGGTAGTCTGAGCTGAGGGAGTCTGGGCATTTCATAGGGTCAGAGACTTTGTAGTTGCAAATCAAGTTCTTCACACTCAGTCATATCAGAGACATTCATCATCTTCAGACAAGTTGAGCAGGAATAATGGCAACTACTCTGTATTAATTTATTTTCATCTCTAGTTAATTAATTCCTCATGAGCTTCACTTAGCATTGTAGTCTTTTGGTACCATGAATCCTTTCTTCTGTTGCATAAACCTCATTTCTGCTTCACCCTCCAGGTCTGGCTATTTGCCTGTTCTCAGAAGTTCCTTTTGTGGCCTTCCTTTGCTGCAGGAGCTGCTTTGTGGTAGCAGCAAGAGTTACATTTGCAGTCTGGCCAGAGGTTTGAAGTTCTTTCATCAAGTTATGTCTCCAGACTCTGGCCTTCCCTTTTCTCCTCTCCCTCTCCCTCTAAGAAGTCGTAACTTGCAACGTCCTGTCAGTGCAGTTTTCACAAATCATATAACTAGAGATGGCAAAGAATGATTAAAGTACCAACTATACTTCGCAATGTTACAAATACAAAAAGTATGTAGAGATTCTAGTTCAGGAAATACCTTGCTTACAGACACTATTCTTTTCTCCCTTCTTTCCTTCCTTCTTTCTTTCCTCTTTCTTTATTCCAAAAGTTACTTCTACCCACTGGTATGTCAGAAAACAGATAATACATTTAAATGAGGTGATTTACATAGAGCTTAATAAACAGGCAATTTGCAAAGATGTGGGCTGGGATAAGGAAATTAACAAGCTGTAGTACAAAACTCTGGGTCTTAGTAAAAGCAGGGAGCCTTACCACTTCTAGGTCTCAAGAAGCAACAGTCAGAAGAGCTCACTAGAACCCAAAAAGGAAAGCTGTATGAAAAGGGGCTTCTGAGGGGAGCTGTGGCCTTGAAGAGAGGGACGTAGCCAACTCGCAGTGACCAGACTTATTCCCTGACCTTACTCTCTTCTTACCTTCCAGGCTCCTGCAGGGGCCTCCCATAGGCCTACCCAACTGGAAGCTAAATACGAAGGAGTGTGCAATCCAGCCTCCCAAGGCACAGAGCTGGGAGAGGGGTGAAAAGTCAATTTGGAGGGACAAGCAGAAGATACACAGCTCAGCTATCACTGGAGTAAACCTGGATGATACAAACACAACAGAAGCAAAACCTTGCTACTCAGGAATCATACATCTTTGGTGAGGGCAGTAGAAAACAAAATAGAGGACTGCAATATGTGGACACAGAGAAGAGAGGGAGATTTAAGCCAGATTAAGAATGATGAGGGAGCAAGGTTGGGGAGCCATCGAAGGTTCTCAGGAGAAGCATGGGCTAGCTTGAGTCTTTAATAGGATATAGGCACAGGTGGGCCGAGGGCGTCGTCAGAACAGACGGAGCAGCATGTATAAAGACCAAGAAGTGAGAGACTGATTAAATGTTGCAAAGACTGGACCATGGGATGGAAGGGATGAGTGGCCGGAGATGAAGCTGGAAAAGTGAACCAGGACCAGCTCTTGGACTGACATGTTCAGGAGCTTGAAATTTATTCTATAGACAATAGGCATCCACCAAGATAATCTTAAGCAGGCAAGAGACACACTCAAACGTCACTTAGAGATTACCTTATGGCCTGTAGGCAATATATTTTCTGATTTAAACTAACATAAGATTGGAACCTAGGAGACCAGTTAGGAGTCACAAAAGGTAAAACAGGCAGTGGGATGCAAATAGAGGGACAGAGTACTTCTGTCCAACCACTCCCAGTCTGGTTTTCCCTTTCTGAGTCTCCAAAGTACGCATAATTCCTTCCTCCTCTATGCTGCTCCTCTATTTCTCCTATTTTGGGGGCAGATAGTTTATATATACTACCTTTAATGCTCAAGATAACCCTGCCAGGTAGATGTAATTTTTATCCCCATTTTATAGATGGATTCACTGAAGTCCACAGTGGTTCTTTCATTCAGCAAACATTTACTGCAGCCCTACTAAATGTCAGGCACCATACTAGTTCAGCACCCTCTCCAAGGCTACTCATCAATCAGATTCTGAACCTTCATCTCCCGAAGTCAAATAACTCCTTTTTTCACTACATTGTTTTCCTTTTCTGGCCTACATGGTTGTAGCTTTGGAGCAACATTTCCTTAGAATCGATTGTAAGCAACAACAGTAACTTTTTGGGACATGTGTTTTGCTGCAATATTTTCAGATTTACAGGGTTCAGATAGCATCTGACCTAAACCTCTCAGCATTTTAACAGCAGGACTGGTGAAACCACACACAGTCTAATCCACTCTGGAGCGCAGTTCTCTGTGCAGGCAGACTGCTTATGTGAAGCCTTTTAGTGGGAGAGATTTAATTCTCAACATTTTTAGTTATGTTGTTACTGGGCCTCTAATGTGTCCTGAGTTTCTGAGTGATTTTAAAATTCATGTTAGCTATTTCTGTGGTAAATACAGGCACAAAGGATACTTGAATAAACTTTGCTCTTCTTTATACTATACTAACCCCAGTTCTCTCCATGGTCTCCTGTGGACTGCTTCAGGGCAATTCATGAGGAAAAAAAATTCCCTTCTCACAACTCCCATATTTTTTTGCTTGAATGGGACTTTGTTTGAGAAAAGTCATCTTCCCATGGCTGGTAACCACCAACTCTAACATCACTCCATGCTATTTTCAAAAATGGTTTAGGAAAGTGTGGGAACAAGGTCACAATGTCCACCGCTGCTCAGTAGTATATATGGCCACGTCAGTTTCAAGCCATATGCTACAAATGGTATTTCAAAAGCAAGCACCCAGAGTTAAACAGCTGGGTTTGATGCCACTGTTCCCAAAGGAAGATGTTTCTCCTTCCTATGGGTCTCCATCCTACCCCCATCCTCTTTCCAACATCAAAGATATCTTTTGTGAGCAAATTGGCTCTTTCTTGAAGCCATAGTTGGAGAATTGGATGAATAATTAGTTTGTGTTTGTTTATAAAGTGATGGAAAGTGAAGGACTGATTGTCAGAAAAATTGGGAAGTTGGCACAATTTGTCTACAGTAGCCCAGCTCTCTTAAGGTGTCCCCATGTACCCTGATTCAGGCATCCTTTACGCCAGAATTAATCTCCTGGTTTAGTGCTGCAGCAACTCCGTATCTTGTCACAGTTTTGCTTCTTCTTTCCTCCACTTCCAACATAATCTTTTGTTTTTAATTGTACTTTAAGTGAAAGTTTACAATTCAAGTTAGTCTCTCATACAAAAATGTATACATACATTATTATGTGACCCTAATTGCTCTCCTTATACTGTGACAGCACACTCCTCCTTTCCACCTCTGCTTTCCTGTGTCCATTCAGACCATCTCCTGACCCTCTCTGCCTTCTCTAAATGGACAGAAGCTGCCCATTTAGTCTCATGTATCTACTTGAGCTAAGAAGCACACTCTTCACAAGTATCATTTTATGTCCCATAGGCTACTCTAATCTTTGTCTGAAGAGTTGGCCTTGGGAATGGTTTTGGTGGGGGGGTTAACAGACAGTCCAGGGACCATGCTTTCCAGGGTTCCTCCAGTCTCAGTCAGACCATTAAGTCTGGTCTTTTTACTAGAATTTTTGTCCTGCACCCCACTTTTCTCCTGCTCCATTAGGGACTCTCTGTTGTACTCCCTGGCAAGGTGGTCATTGGTGGTAGCCAGGCACCATCTAGTTCTTCTAGTCTCAGGCTGATGCAGTCTCTGGTTTATGTGGCCCTTTCTGTCTTTTGGGCTAATACTTTCCTTGTGACTTTGGTGTTTTTCATTCTCCTTTACTCCAGGTGGGTTGGAACCAACTGATGCATCTTAGACCAACATAATCTTTTATGTTACTCTGAAAGTTACTTACTGCCAAGCTTATACCTTCAACTCTACATGTTCTATGGATTTACTTGGTAAAGAAAAAAAAATCTAATCATAAAAATAAGAGCTAACATTTATTGAATGCTTACTATTAGTCATACAATATGAAAATCAATCGACACGCATCACTTCATTTAACTATCATAACAATTCCTCTAATGAAACAAAATTTAACCATTCATTCATTCATTTATTCAACAAATATACCCTATGTGTCTACTACATGTAAGATGCTATTCCAGGCTCTGGGAATGCAATATTGAATAAGACACAGGTTTCATTGAGCCTAAAGTCTAGCCAAGGAAACAGATAAAAATAAGAAGATAAATAAGATCAATCCAGGTAGTAATAAGTGTCATAAATAAAATAGGCTAGTGCAATAAAGATTAAAAGAATGATCAGGGAAAACCTCTTTGAGGTGTGATTTTTAAGCTAAGACCTAAGTGACAGGGAAAAAAAATCACACATATAAATGTTTTAGGAAAGAACATTCTGGAGAAAAGAAACCAAACCCGTTGCTGTCTAGTCAGTTCTGACTCATAGCCATCCATAGGACAGAGTAGAACTGCCCCATAGAGTTTCCAAGACTGGCTGATGGATTCGAACTGCCAAACTTTTGATAAGCAGCCAAGCTCTTAACCCCTTTGCCACCAAAAAAAACAAAACCAAACCTGTTGCCGTCGAGTCGATTCCAATTCATAGCGACCCTATAGGACAGAGTAGAACTGCCCCATCGAGTTTCCAAGGAGTGGCTGGTGTATTCAAACTGCCCACCTTTTGGTTAGCACCCTGAGCTCTTAGCCAGTGTGCCGCTAGGGCCCCCCATCAGGGCTCCGGAAAAGGGAACAGTGAGTGTAAAGTCTGGAATTATAAATAAACTAAGAGAAACAGTCTAAAGGTCAGTCTGGCTGAAATATAGCGAGAAAAAGGGAGAATATTGGATTATGGGATGAGTTTAGCAGTCAGTGCCAGTGCCTATAAGGCCTTATAGGTATTTGGAAGGGTTTTAGATTCTATTTTGAGGGTCAGAACAGGAGAGTGGCATGACCTGCTTTATAATTTTAAAGTATCACCTTGGAGAATGAATTGTGGGAATCTAGGATTGTAAACAGAGAGACAAGTTACAAGACAACTGAGTAGTCCAGGAGAAGGATAATGGTGGCTTACTCTAGAATGAAAATGATTCAGGATCCAGGAAAGATTTCAGGGTAAGCTTTGGAGGTAGAGGTATTAGGTATTGGGATAAATGTGGGTGAGGGTGATGGGATTAGAAGTCAAGGGTGGCTCATAGTTTTTAGCTTGAATAGTTAGAATTGTGTCATGATTGAGATGCGGATGCGTGGGGGAAGAGAGGATTTTTTTGATTTGGGGGGATTTCTTTTGCTGGGGATTTCATTAGGGAAAATCAAGAGTTTTGTTTGACATGTCTTCTAGATATCTAATAAAGATAAAGTCGTATATATGATTAGTCAGGACTGGACATATAAATCTGAGAATTATTAGCATTTTAACTTATAGGTGGTGTTTATAGGTGGGACTGAATGAGATATCCTAGGGACAATGCAGAAAAGAGAGTTTAGACCTGAGTTTTAATTCACTCCAAGATTTAAAGGTTAGCTATAGAGAGGATTCTTCAGAAGAAATTAAAAGGGAGTGGCCAGTAAAGTAGGTAGAGAATGAGGGAGAATGTTGTCAAGGAAGCCAAGAGAAGAAAGTGATTCAAAAAGGAAAAAGTGATCTTCTGTGTCAGTTGAATAAAATAATAACAGAGAGTGACAGTCCGGTAATATGGAAGCCAAGGAGAGGAAAGCTTCATTAGAGAGGAATGCAAGGTAAGAAAATTGAAATAGTCAGAAAATCAAGGTTTACAGAAATAGGAATTGCTTGGTGTTTGAATCTAATCCAAGGTTTGAACACAAGGAGTCTGTCTCCAAACCTAGGCTCGCCAGCTCATCTCTATGTCAGGAGGAAGGATAAAGGCAATGCATGGTTATCCCTCACCCCTTCTTTTCTGAGTAACCAATGCTCAGTGGCCTCATAAAATCAATGATCTGTGGATGTTTTCTGATCCAGAGAAGGGCTGTAAAACTCTGACCAGATAAGCAGTGTAGGGGAAAGATAGTGTGCCAGGAAAGGCAGTGTGGGGGAGATACTTTGAAATGGCATCTTTCAAATTACACTGTTTAATTATTTACATATTCATAGCTTTTTACACTTCGTAAAGCATTACATTATACATTCTCTCATTTGATTTCCACAGCAACCCAGTAACTTAGAAATAGTTCTAACATGTCAAGAAGACATATACCTGTATGGCAATTCATGAGGTAGGCAGAGCAAGGGCTACAGTTACAAGTGAATCATGTGAGACATTAAATAATTTTTATTTGTTTTCAGTTAGCATGGCTAGATTGACCTATGTCTTTATATGAATGCTTGAAAAACTCAGTATTTTTCCATCCATCTGTCTAGTCACCTGCTCATCCGCTCATTCATTTACTCATCACAATTGCACTGCATACCTGGCTTTAGGCTTGTCACAGGGGCTTCATCATTAAACAAGGGTTCTTATCCTTGAGAAACCTATGTTTTGGGGGATAAAAATGTCACAAAAGTAAGGGCAACAATTGCTAAGAGTATTCATATACATTCATAAGTGTATTATACCTTAGGGTGCCAAGGTCAATACACATTAAAAGTTGCCGGTTGAAAGAAGCGTTAAGGGCACAAAGAAGGAATGAGCCAGTTTGCACTACATGAGGTAAAATGACTTCATTGAAGAATTTCCAGATTCAGCTGATGAGGTCTAAACTACAGGGGTAGGACCAAGGAAGGTTGCAAGACATGTAGGATTGATTCCTCAGGTAGAGGGTGTGACATGAATAAGGGCATGGAGGTGAAACCCTATTGGTGTGCTCATGGAAATGCAATTAGCTTAGCATGTCTGAGCATGGGTTTGGAGAGAGAGGGTGGGGAAAGTGAGGAATAGGGTTAGAGAGGTGTTAGTAATAACTAATTATTATCTACAAGAATTATTTTATTGAAACCTCTGACAAACCCAATGAAATACATGCTATCATTATCCCCATTTTACAGACGTGGAAACTGAGGCATTGAGATGTTAAGTAATTTGTCCTAGACCACAAAGGTGGTAAATGGCTGAATTGGGATTTGAACCCAGGCAACTTGGCTCCAGAATTCTATTCAAGCCCCACATTGAGGGTCTATTATGCCATTCTAAAATGTTTGGGCTTTAATGTACAGGAAATAGAGATTTTGATGAAACTTCATATGCCATTCCTTCCATAGATTCTTAAGGTTCCCTGGATAGAATTCAGGGGATCTATGAGCTTGGATCCACCACCTGTCTGTCAATTTGTCATACTGTGATGGCTTGCATGTTGTTATGATGCTGGAAGCTATGTCACTGGTATTTCAAATACCAGCAGGGTCACCCATGGTGAACCGTTTCAGCAGAGCTTCCAGATTAAGACAGACCAGGAAGAAAGGCCCGCTAATCTACTTCCAAAAATTAGCCAATGAAAGCCCTATGGATCACAACAAAATATTGTCCGATATAGTGCTGGAAGATGAGCACCCTAGGGTGGAAAGCACTCAAAATACACAGTGGAAGTAATAATGGACTTGTGCAGAGGTCATAAAGATGGCGCAGGACTGGGCAACATTTTGTTCTGTTGTACATGGGTCACCACGAGTCAGAGCCCACACGACAGCAGCTAACAACAACGAAAACGGGCTTGAATGGAAAAAAAATTACCTTTATTTTCACTGATGTCTAATGGAACAGTAGCATTCCTTTAAATTATGAATTTAGGTCACAAACCCCAGTAGTATTAGCAGTACTTGTGACTGTGATTTTTTCACATTGCCTCAAATTTGTTGCAGATATCGTGAAATGTCATTTACACTCATCCCTGCTCAAAATTACACTGGTTGTTAGACCTGCTGCTAGATCTTATAATTTAATGCATTAATAAAGACACACATATATTATTACATCACAAATTTGTTTTTTTTTTGAATTTTGATAGCTGTCTTTCCGTATAATTGATATCCTTTGTAATCCTTTGCATTTAAAATAATTAGTATAAGACGGGATTCATAGGTTTCTCCAGAATATCAAGTGAATCAAGGTACACACAAAAAAGTTTAAAAAGCTGCTCTAGTCCAAATTCACATGTAATATAGGAATCTCCTGATTCTTTTAAACAAATTCTATATAGTCAAAGATGACTATATAGAAATTGTTTAATATTTCCAGTAATTGAGGAGTTTACTCTCCAATAAATGAATGCTTTTTGTTTCTTTAAAGGTCAATTAAAAAAAATTTTCCTTATAGTGGAAGCTATAATTACAGTCAGAATTTTCCCCTTTTTTAGAACTATCCTTCCTTCTTAAGCTACATTCCTTTAAAAAAATCTGAACTATTTCTATCTGGTTTTGTTGAAATCTGTTTTCCTGAAGACCATGGTGTATTTCTGACTCTGCCCAGAATTCCCGCACTCACTCTAACCATCTCCAAAATACCAGGGTAAGAGTCTTACGAGTTTCCCGTCACTTACACCTCACCATCTAGTTCTTCTCTGAAATTCATAATTAAGTGGAGTTGCAGTTCCCCTAATTGCTTCCTCAACCATCTCAGAGATGACACTATTAGTAAAGTAAGTCGAGAATTTATCAGATGTATGGTTTTATCAGAATGAAACTTTCAGCAGTTGTCTAGATAAAGCCCCAGCCCTACCCCCGTCACTTCTGGATCCTCTTTCTATGTCGGTATTATTGTTTGTATTCAGAAGACAATATGCATCTCCTCTCTTGGGCCATTTAGTGCCAGGTTTACTTTCACAACATTATCAGTTGTTTTCCTTTCCTTTATCATCACCCAAATGGTCTCTACCATGTTTCTTCACTTTGCTTCATGAATTTTCATACAGGTGCATGCCTTCTTGACAAGCCAGATCTATTTCTTTTGAAAAAGTATATCCTTCCACTGCCATCTTCCAGTTGGCAACCACCTTCTTCTTCCCATCAAGTCACTGTGATTTCTGTTTTCCTTGGCCGCTGCTGCAAATTTGCAGAAAGGAAAGAATTTGCAGTTCCTGGGGACTATCTATGCTGTGTTGGGTGTAACCATAAGAGTTAGGATATTGAAAGGACTGCTGCAGGCACCACTCAAAGGAAACTTAGCAACAGACATCTGCTTCCCATCACCTTACCCCAGCTGTGAATGCCATTGTCAGGCAATTTATATTGAACTTGTAAAAAGTGTTTAAAGACAGAAAACTGTAGTGGGAGTTGGTGCAGTCAGTGCTGTTCTTACACTTCTCATTTGTTCTTCAGTGTCTAAGATATAAGAAGTTCACTCAAAAAAGAATCTTAAGAAGCAGTTTTACTCCAAATGCCAAAAGAACAGCACTTAGGTATTTTCTGACTACAGAGGACTAGAATATTATATAAAAGGGATTCATCAATATTCCTTCTCCCAATCCCCAGATATTCTGTTTCCATTTATTTGCCTGGGCTCAAATTTTTCAGGAGAAAGTAAGAAAAATGAAGGATGAAAAGCAAAGGACCCACTCTTGGAATCCCTATCTCTAAGCATATAGATTTTTTTATCATATTAGTAGTATTTTATAGTATTTTTGAAGTTGTGTTCTCAGAGAACAAATCCATTCATAACTTGAGTTCTTTGACTTATGCTTTTTTTTTTCAGATACGGAGGTAAAATGAGTACAACTTTTAGAAGTTAGCGTCCCAAAGCAATAAGAGGTTCTCTGGTTGAGAATTTCCACAAGCCGAGAAGTTTCAGCATGGAAGGTAAGTAAAGATGCTGCAATGCTTACTGTGACTTCTGGAAAAGATTACGTGATAGTCTATTTGAAATGCACCACAGAAGAAAGGCCTGGAAATCTGCTTCTATTAAGATTACAGTGAAGAGAGCCGAGGCCTAGATGGCAGAGTAGTCAGACACTTCCGGTGGACCCTTGGACAACAAAGACCCGAGAAAACAAGTGATTAGATTATATATGGCAATCTGGGAGCCCTGAACATCAAAGGCAGAGTAGAGGAACCAGATTGAGTAGCAGGGGGAGGTAGAGACAGTTCGGAAGCAGCGAGAAGTTGCCGGACCTGACCCGGTGAGGCCTGAGCCCTTCAGGCCTGATCAGCTCGGGGGTCAGCAGTGAAGCAGGCAAGCAGCCGTGCTCGGGATGCACATTTTCCACACTGGGAGTGACCCAGCACAAGAGAGTCTACACGGCCACCCAGAACCAGTGAGAAGCAGCCTTCCACGGAAGATAAGTACTTGCTAATGGCTTACCACTGATCAAAAACAACCCCCTTAGGGAAAAACCTCTCTCCCATTTACCTCCCCACTCCTTGCTCTGCACTGGGTCCCGGGCAGGCTTCAGCAATTGCCGAGTCCCCTGGGCCGAAAGTAGGATCTGTCACATGCCAGGAGCCATTCTCCCTTCCTTGGAGCGTGAACAAATTAACAAACAGAGGAAAAAATAAACAGCTGGCTCCCCTAAGCCAGGAACCCAGGGTAGGCTCACCTCCTTTGCCTAGGCACAGGCATAAGGGATCCAGGGACTTTGAGTGTCTTTTCTCCTGCATAGACATGTGTGGGCTCATCTCAACAGCGTAGGCCCTCATTACTGCAGTGCAACGGGGTATATACCGGAACTCTAACTTCAACTGTTTCAGCTGTGAAGTGTCAGGTTCTTGATATTTGACACTGCTCTGCCCATTAAGCAGGGTCTTCACCTACACACATCAGGGGCCTGAGGGCTGATGGCTCCACCCACGCCACCTAGCCACCTGTGAGAGGTGCCCATGAATAAGAGGTGCCCCCCAGTCCTTACAGCGAACAGTATTAGCTGCTCATATTCCAGCTGCAAAACCCACCCACCTACGCACTCTAGGGAATCGGGATATGCCTTCCTCCTGGACACTCGAAGGTAGAAGTCAGCCCCCCTACTGCAGCCAGATGCCTGTGCCTATGCCAACCACCCATGCCTTTCTAGGACTGTGAGAGCCTACACCACACACTTTGTGGCTATCTACCTGGACACCTGGGCTGAATCCATACAGGAGGAGTGGGTGGACTCCTGCGCTGTCATACTTAGTGGCAGTTCTGCCCACCTGGTGGCAGGACGTTGGAGCTTCAGGGGCACCAGTGATCAAGCTACCTCAAACAAGCAGTCTATTTGGGCATATCAAAACAAAACAAAACAAGAAGATAGGACACAGTAAGCAAACATAAAATAAATATAATAACTTATTGATGGCTCAGAGACAACAGTCAATATCAAATCACATAAAGAGGTAATCCATGATGGCAACAGCAAGCTCCCAAAATAAAGAATCTAGAAATTTTCCAGGGGAAGAAAATTTCTTGGAATTACCAGAGGCAGAATACAAAAGAATAATATACAGAACTCTTCAAGAAATTAGGAAGAAAATTAATCAAAATACAGAACATGAAACAGAGGAAGTTAAAAAGATTAGAGAAGAGGATAATGACAACTTTAACAGACTGCAAGAATCCACAGATAGCAATCGGAAATCAGAAGATTAACAATAAAATTTCAGAATTGGACAACTCAGTAGAAACTCATAGGAACAGAATTGAGGCAATGGAAGTCACAATTAGTGAGATTAAATGTAAAGCACTTCACAGCAGCTTATTTCAGGAAAAAGCAGATAAAAGGATTAAAAAAAAATGAAGAAACCCTAAGAATTATGTGGGATTCTATCAAGAGGAATAACCTGCGAGTGATCGGAGTACCAGAACATGGGGATAACAGAAAATACAGAGAGAATTGTTGAAGAGTTTTTGGCAGGAAACTTCTCTGATATCATGAAAGACGAGAAGATATCTATCCAAGATGCTGATCAAACCCCACATAAGATAGATCCCAAAAGAAAGTCACCAAGACATATTATAATCAAACTTGCCAAAACCAAAGGTAAAGAGAGAATTTTAAGAGCAGCTAGGGATAAACGAAAAGTCATCTACAAAAGACAGTGAATAAGAATCAGACTACTCAGCAGAAACCATGCAGGCAAGAAGGCAGTGGGATGACATATAAAAAGACTTGAAGGAAAAAACCTGCCAGCCAAGAATTCTATATCCAGCAAAACTGTCTCTCAAATATGATGGTGAAATTAGGGCATTTCCACATAAGCAGAAGTTTAGGGAATTTGCAAAAACTAAACCAAAATTACAAGAAATACTAAAGGGAGTCCTCTGGTTAGAAAATCGGTAACATCAGATAACAACCCAAGACTAGAACACAGGACAGAGCAACCAGATATCAACTTAGATAGGGAAGTCATGAAAGTAAATCAAGGCTAAAACACTGAAAATAGGGAAATAGATGTCAATATGTAAAATATGATAACATTAAAAAAAAAAAGAGGGACTTAAAAAATGTAGACATAGTTTTCATATGGAGAGGAAGTCAAGGCGACATAAAGAAATAAAAGCCTGGTATAAACTTAGAAAAATAGGGGTAAATATTGAGGTAACCACAAAGGAAACTAACAATCCTACAAGTCAAAATAAAAAACTAGAAAAATACAGACTCAGCAAACACAAAATCAACAACAGTGAAAAAGATGAAAAGAAAATACACAAAGAAAAATGACTCACACAGAAAATTAAGTGGAACAAAGAAAGTGTGAACAACACACAAAAAAAGACATCAAAATGACAGCACCAAACTCATAACTAGCAATAATTACACTGAATATAAATGGACTAAATGCACCAATAAACTGACAGAGAGTGGTAGATTGGATTAAAAAAACACTATCTGTCTATATGCTGCCTACAAGAGCCACGCCTTAGACTTAAAGACACAAACAAACTAAAACTCAAAGGATGGAAAATAATATATCAAGCAAACAGCACTCAAAAAAGAACAGGAGTGGCAATATTTATCTCTGACAAAATAGACTTTAAAGTAAAATCCACCACAAAGGATAAGGAAGGACACTATATAACAATTAATGGGTCAATACACCAGGAGGCCATAACTATAATAAATATTTACCCACCCAATGACAGGGCTCAAAAATACATAAAACAAACTCTAACAGCACTGAAAAGAGAGATAGACAGCTCCACAATAGTAGTAGGGGACTTCAACACACCACTCTCCATGAAGGACAGAACATCCAGAAAGAAGCTCAACAAAGACATGGAAGAGCTAAACCCTACAATCAACCAACTTGATCTCATAGACATATGCAGAACACGCCACTCAACAGCAGCCAAGTATACTTTCTTTTCCAATGCACATGGAACATTCTCCAGAATAGACCATGTATGAGGCCATAAAGTAAGCCTTAACAAAATCCAAAGCATCGAAATATTACAAAGCATCTTTTCTGACCATAAAGCCATAAAAGTAGAAATCAATAACAGAAAAAGCAAGGAAAAAAAAATCAAACACATGGAAACTGAACAACACCTTGCTCAAAAACTACTGGCTTATAGAAGAAATTAAGGATG
>NW_004444048.1:2605340-2607650 GCF_000243295.1 Trichechus manatus latirostris | reverse complement strand
AGGTATGCAAGGATGGTTCAACATTAGAAAAACAATCAATGTAATCCATCACATAAATAAAACAAAAGACAAAAACCACATGATCTTATCAATCGATGCAGAAAAGGCATTTGACAAAGTCCAACACCCATTCATGATAAAACTCTCAACAAAGTAGGAATAGAAGGGAAATTCCTCAATATAATTAAGTGTATTTATATAAAGCCAACATCATCCTAAATGGAGAGGCTTTGAAAGCATTCCCCTTGAGAATGGGAATCAAACAAGTATGCCCTTTATTACCACTCTTATTCAACATTGTGCTGGAGGTCCTAGCCAGAGCAATTAGGCTACAAAAAGAAATAAAGGCCTCCAAATTGGTAGGGAAGAAGTCAATGTATCTCTATTTGCAGATGATATGCTCTTATACACAGAAAACCCCAAAGAATCTACAAGAAAACTACTGGAACAAATAGAAGATTTCAGCAAATTTTCAGCATACAAGATAAACACAAAAATCAGTTGGATTCCTTTACACCAACAAAGAGAACCTCGAAGAGGAAATCACCAAATCAATACCATTTATAATAGCCCCCAAGAAGATAAAATACTTAGGAATAAATCTAACCAGAGACATAAAAGATCTATACAATGAAAACTACAAGACACTACTGCAAGAAACCAAGAGACTTGCGTAAGTGGAAAAACATACCTTGCTCATGGATAGGTAGACTCAATATTGTGAAAATGTCAATTCTACCCAAAGCAATCCACAGATACAATGCAAACCTGATCCAAATTCCACCAGCATTTTTTAATGAGATGGAGAAACAAATCACCAACTTCATATGGAAAGAGAACAGGCCCCAAATAAGTAAAGCATTACTCAAGAGGAAGAACAAAGTGGGAGGCCTCATACTACCTGATTTTAGAACCTATTATACCACCACGGTAGTCAAAACAGCCTGGTACTGGTACAACAGATATGTAGACCAAAGGAACAGAACTGAGAATCCAGACATAAATTCATCCACCTATGAGAAGCTGATATTTGACAAAGGCCCAAAGTCCATTAATTGGGGAAAAGACAGTCTCTTTAACAAATGGTGCTGGCATAAGTAGATATCCATCTGCAAAAAACTGAAACAAGACCCATACCTCACACCATGTACAAAAACTAACTCAAAATGGATCAAAAACCTAAATATAAGATCTAAAAGGATAAAGATCATGGAAGAAAAAATAAGGACAATGCTAGGAGCCCTACTGCATGGCATAAACAGAATACAAGACATAACTAATTAATGCACAAACACCAGAAGAGAAACTAGATAACTGGGAGCTTCTAAAAATCAAACACTTACGCTCATCAAAAGACTTCATCAAAAGCATAAAAAGACAAACTACAGACTGGGAAAAAATTTTTGGCTACAACATATCCAGTCTAATCTCTAAAATCTACAAGATACTGCAAAACTTCAACCACTAAAAGACAACCCAATTAAAAAATGGGCAAAGGATATAAACAGGCACTTCACCAAAGAAGACATTCAGGCGGCTACCAGATATATGAGGAAATGCTCATGATCATTAGCCATTAGAGAAATGCAAATCGAAACTACAATGAGATACCATCTCGCCCCAAGGAGGCTAGCATTAATCCAAAAACCACAAAATAATAAATGTTGGAGAAGTTGTGGAGAGACTGGTACACTTACACACTGTTGGTGGGAATGTAAAATGGTACAACCACTTTGTAAATTGATTTGGCGCTTCCTTAAAAAGCTAGCAATGGAAGTACCATACGATCCAGCTATCCCACTCCTTGGAATATATCCTAGAGAAATAAGAGCCGTCACACGAATAGATATATACACACCCATGTTCATTGCAGCACTGTTCACAATAGCAAAAAGATGGAAACAACATAGGTGCCCATCAATGGACAAATGGATAAACAATTTATGGTATATCCACGCAATGGAATACTACGCAATGATAAAGAACAATGATGAAGCCATGAAATATAACATGGAGGAAGCTGGAGGTCATTATGCTGAGTGAATTTAGTCAATCACAGGACAAATATTGTATAAGACCACTATTACAAGAACTCAAGAAAAGGTTTAAACACAGAAGACAACATTCTTTGATGGTTATGAGGGTGGGGAGTGAGGAGGATGGTTATTTACTAACTAGGTAGTAGATAAGAATTATCTTAGGTGAAGGGAAGGACAGTACACACTACAGGGGAAGTCAGCACAACTGGACTAAATCAAAGCTAAGAAGTTTCCTGAATACGATCAAACACTTTGAGGGACAGAGTAGCAG
>NW_004444048.1:2602513-2604916 GCF_000243295.1 Trichechus manatus latirostris | reverse complement strand
AAGAGACTAAATGGGCAGCTTCTGTCCAGAGGTGAGATGGGAAGGCAGAGAGGGTTAGGAGCTGGTTGAATGGACATGGGGAATCAAGGGGAGAAAGGATGAGTGTGCTGTCACAGTATGGGGAGAGCAATTAGAATCACATAAGAATGTATGTATAAATTTTTGTATGACAAAAATTTTTTTAAAAAAAGATTACAGTCAAGAAAACCTTATGGAGAAGCTCTACTCTGTAACACGTAGGGGTCACCACAAGTTGGAATTGAAGACAACAGGTTTGGTTTTTTGGTTTTATTTCAAAGGCTGTAGGAAGCAGAAGCCCATAATGATCATAGAATGCATGCTGAATGAGCTTTTGACTCTGATGTGGTGAAAAGCATCACCATTTAAATTTAAAGATTTGAGGACCCTAGATACCTGCCGGAATCCCTGGCACAAATGGTTAAGCACTGACTACTAACAGAAAAGCTAGTGGTTCAAATCCACCCATAGGTACCTCAGAAGAAAGGCCTGGTGCTTTACTTCTGAAAGCTCACAGCCTTGAAAACCCTATGGAGCACAGTTCTACTCTACATACATGGGGTTGTCTTGAGTCGGAATTGTCTCAACAGAAGCAGGTTAGACATCTCCTAGTCCAGCCTGTGTGTTCAAAGGAGAGAATCATCAGGCCACAGAACTAAATGGTTGTTAGGTTGTCAGCATAAGGCTCCTAACTGCCAGTGTCTTGCTCATCCTACTGCCTGCAAGTAAATGCTGTATTTGACATTGTTGATCACTCGCCTCTTTGTCCTTAAGCTTCCACAACAATTTCCTTTCGAGTTTCCTCCTGTTTTCTGACTATTTCTTCTAACTCCTGGTTACTATTTCTTCAATTATATGCTCCTGCTTCTTAAATGTTCACTTTCCCCAAGTTTCCACTTGTGGTTTTCTCCTCAGTGTACATGCTCCTCGTGAGCAAACGAGTCCAATGCCATTGCTCAATTACCAAGGGAGAAGGGAGAGTGGTCAGCAGTGTCAGAAACAGCAGAAAGATTCATTAAGCATGGCAAACACCCTAAAAATTCGGCAGAAGAGGAGTTGTTTGTGACCAAATTTCAGTGAAGTGGGGGGCCAGAAGCTCAGGAGATGAAGGAGAATGAGAGGAGAGGAAATAGGGACAGCAAATGATGACTATTATCTAGAGAAATTCGGAAAGGAGAAATGTGGAAGTCAATTGAAAGAGGGGATTTGAGACATCCTCTCTCCATCCTGGACCTCCTCCTATCATAACCTCTTACTTCTGAAGAATGGTATATGAACGGCTTAAAAAAAGGGAAGATATCAGCGATAGTGTGAAAAATGAAGTAGGATTTAAGCTGACAAACAAAATTCACACAAAAAATTATTTGCCAGTTTTGCTCATCTCAGAAAGGGTATTCAATCTATCTAAGTATTTTTTATTGAGATATAACTAATGTACTATAAGATTTACCTTTTTAAAAAGTGAAAGTCAGTGCTTTTTAGTATATTCACAAAGTTGTACAACCATCACCACTATCTAAATCCAGGACATTTTTGTCACCCTAAAAAGAAACCCCGTATCCGTTAGCAGTCACTCCCATTCCCTCCTTCTCCCAGCCCTGAAAACCATTAATCTACTTTTTGTCTCTTTGACTTTGCTTATTCTGGATATTTTATATAAATGGAATAAACAATACGTGACCTTTTAGTGTTTAGCTTCTTTCACTTAGCATAGTGTTTTAATATTCATCCAAGTTGTAGCATGTATCAGTACTTCGTTCCTTTTTACGGCTGAATAATATTCCACTGTATGGATATACTACAATTTATTAACTCGTTTATTAGGTAATGGGCATTTGGATTGGTTCCACATTATAGCTATTGTGAATAATGCTGCTGTAAGGACTGATGTACACGTTTCTATGTGGATATGTGTTTTCATTTCTCTTGGGTATATATCTAGGAGCGGAATTGCTGAGTCATATGGTAACTCTGTGTTTAACTATTTGAGTTACTGCCAAACTGTTTTCTAAAGCAGCTGTGCCATTTTACATTCCCACCAGCAATGTATGAGAGTTCCAGTTATTCTGCTCGTTATTGTCTGTCTTTTTTCTTTTAACCATCCTACAGTGTGTAAAGTGATATCTCATTTAGGTTTTGATTTGCATTTCCCTAATGACTAGCTTGTGCACATTTTCATTGGCCATTTGCATATCTTCTTTGGAAAAATATCTGCTAAAATCCTTTCCCCATTTTTTAATTGGGTTATTTGTATTTTTATTGTTGAGGTTTTTTGTTTGTTTGTTTTTTAAGTTACTATTATTATTTTTTTATTGTACTTCAGGTGAAGGCTTACAGAACAAACAGTTTCTCATGAAACAGTAGTACACATGTTGTTTTATGACA